>NC_056731.1:1616543770-1616826270 GCF_019279795.1 Protopterus annectens
ACATCTACATTTATGTTAAGTGTACACAACTGTACTATGTTCTTCATGTTTCACTGTTGCAGTCATTACATTTGGGTAGAATCCCAAAGCTACGGATGGGAGGATGGAACTAAATAGCTTTAGAAGCGACTATAATGCCCTGCAGAACTGCAGTGGCAAAGCTTGCCCTGGATTTAGAGAACAGAGGCAAATGATAATGCTTTGTGAAAGTATGACCAGAGCTCCAAGTAGCAGCTTCTAGAATGTCTTTGGTTGGATCTCCTCTGAGAAAGGCTGCTGAGGTAGAGGCAGCCCTGGTGGAATGTGATCTGATTCCCTTGGGCACCGGTTTACCATGATGCAAGTAGCAGAAACGAATGCAGTGGCTTATCCACTTAGAAATAGTCAGCTTTGATATAGCCTTTCCCTCTGATCCTGCAGCAAATGCCACCAGTAGTTGCTCAGACTTTCTTAGAGATTTGGTCCTGTTTAAGTAGAATCTTAATTGTCTGTGTAAGTCCAATTAACACAGAATCCGCTCCCCCCTGTTCTTGCGGATTTGGGTAAAATGTTGGCAAGTGAATAGTTTGGTTAAGAGCCACACTGGCTACCACCTTAGGCATATAGGAAGGATTGGTCCTGAGGGACACCCTGTCTGGGTAAAATGTAATAAAAGGCTCCACAGCCATGAGGGCCTCTAGTTCTGAAACCCTTCTTGAAGTGATTGCACAAAGGAAAGCTGTTTTCCAAGATAAAAACTTTATATCCGCAGTAGCTGCTGGCTGAAAAGCAGGCAGGGTGAGTTTTTCCAGCACAAAACTGAGGTCCCATGCAGGAGATGGTGATGATCTGGGAGGCCTTAAATGTTTGGCCCCTCTAAGATACTGTTTTAGCAGAGGATGAGAAAAGATGGGAGGCTCCATGTTGTAATGAGCCTAGATGGCAGAGGCATGGATTTTTATTGAAGAAAAAGAAAGGCCCTTGTCAAGCATCTCAGTCAAGTATTGTAAAATCTGAGGGATATTTGGTTTTGCTGTATCCGTTCCTTGTGCTTGGTTCCAAACTCAGAATCTCTTCCATTTATCAGCATAAGATTTTCTAGTACTAGGTCTTCTGGCTTCCAAAATGACATCCATTACAGATTTACTGAGAGGTGGTGTTTGAATAATTACATGAACAGCCATGCTGCCAGGGTCAGAGTTTGGAGATGAGTGTGCAGAATTTGATTGTTCTGCTGAGACAGTAGATGAGGTATTTGAGGCAAGTACTAAAGAAGGGAGTCGAGACATATTCCTTAGAACCGGGTACCAGTGCTGGCGAGGCCAGTCCGGAGCAATAAGGATAATTTTTGTTTTTTCCTGTCTGACTTTTAGTAAGACCTTGGAGAGAAAAGGCAGAGGGGGAAAGGCGCAGGCTGATACATTTTTCCAATTGAAGGATAGGGCATCCACTTTCCACGCTTGTCTGTGATAAGTCCTTGTGCAAAATTTGTCCAGTTGATAACTTTGGGGGGAGGCAAATAGATCCATGTCTGGGCTCCATTTCTGTGTTACCATGCTGAAGATTTGTGGATCCAATTTCCACTCGTGCGGGTCCATAAGATTTCTGCTTAGGTCGTCTGCCAGAGTATTTTGTTTTCCAGGCAGGAATTGAGCTTGAAGATGTACTTGGTAAGTCAAGGCTGTGCCCCACAAATGCCATGGCTAGTCTCCAAAGGAGGTAAGAATGTGTACCCCCCCCTGCTTATGTACCACATAACCGTGGTGTTGTCCGTCTATCAGTAGTTGTCCTGGGTGAAGTAGGTCCTTGAAGGCTGTCAGGGCATTCCGAACAGCTAGCATCTCTTTATGGTTGATATGCAGATGCATTTGTTTTGGGCTCCATATGCCCTGAATGCATCTCCCCGCCAGGTGCCCCCCCCCCCAAATGCATAGTCTGATGCGTCTGTAGTTAGGGTTTGGGTGGAAGGGGGTAGAGTGAATGACAGTCCCTTGTTTTGGTGACATGTCTCTGCCCACCAAAGAAACTCCTGTTGCAGGCAGGGAATGAGAGGAATCACCGTTTCCAGACTGTGACAATGTTGACTCCATAAACTTTTTAGATTCCATTGAAGTTTTCTCATATGCAGTCTTGCATATGGAATTAGTAGAATGCAGGATGCCATGAACCCCAAAGCCTGCAGAATTTGTCTTGCAGATAACTGGGTTTTTGTTGCCATCTGTTTGAAATATATAGTCAGTTGCCTTTGTTTGTCTGGCGTAAGATAAGCCATCTGGGCAGATGCATTCAAGCTTGCACCCAGGAATGTAATTTTTTGAGAGGGTACCAGATGTGATTTCTTTTCATTTATTGTGCACCCTAGGCTTGTTAGAAGCCTTTTTACAAATGCCAGATGACGAAGAAGAATGTCCTTGTTCTCTGCTTGAATGAGGTAAGGATAAATTTGTATGCTTCTTTGTCTGCAAAATGCAATTACTGGTGTCAGGCACTTTGTAAAGACCCTGGGCGCAGTAGATAAGCCAAACGGCAGTGCAGAGAATTGATAATGCATGAAACCTGCCTTGAAGCGGAGGTATCTTCTGCACAATTCCCTTATTGGGATATGCAGGTATGCCTCTTAAGTCTAGAGTCACTAACCAAGCATTTCTGCCCAGCATAGGCAGTAGCTGTTGTAAAGTCAGCATTTTGAATTTTGGAATGTCCAGGAACGTGTTCAAAATCGATAAGTCCAGTATTGGATGCCAGGCATCGTCTTTTCTGGGTACGAGGAACAGTCTTGAATAAAAACCTTGTCCTTTTTCCTGTTCTGGTACTGGCTGAATAGCCCCCATATCCATGAGGGACGTAACTTGTTTCTGAGCCTCTGCCCATTGATATGGTGGCAGATCTGGCCAACCGTTTGGAATTGGCAAAGTATGGAAATGAAATCTGTACCCTTGGGATACTATGTTTAATACCCACTTGTCCTGGGTAATTAACTGCCAATTTTGAGCATGAAGTGCTAATTTTTCCCCTAAGGGGGCTGCCAAAAGATAAGTGCTTGGTGATGTTTGGGAAGTCATTGTGACTGCTTACTGTAGGGTTGTCCTTTGTTCCCTTCAGATTTGGAGGTGGAGGCGCCCCATTGCTTTGACCTGTAAGAACCCTGTGATTGGTATCTACAGCCTTTTGGATTTGTCTTGAGAGGCTCTGTTGGACACAGGAAAGGACCAATTTTTAGTAGGCCAGTGCCTACTGAATCTGGGTGGCTGCACTTGTAAGAAATCTTTTACAGTTTGCATAGATTTAGCTTTGTCTTCTATTTTCTTTAAAACCTCTTCTGCCTTATTAACAAACAGAGTATCGTGCTGTAAAGGGGGATCCAACAATTTAGCTTTAACATGCTCAGGCAGATTTTGCTCCTTGAGCCAGGCATGCCTTCTAATCACAGATCCAGTAACTGCGGCCCTGCAAGACGCCTCCAAAGAATCAAAACCACATTGCAAAGTATGCTTTCCCACCTGTTCTGCTGCATGAAATAATTCCTGTAATTCTTTATTTTCCACACAATCAGAAATCAACATCATTTTCTGTTTCAATAAGCCCATAACATGCTGTTGATATTTAAGCATATAAAACTGGCAGTTTAAGGCCCTATTTGCCAAGGTTGCAGACATATAAACCTTCTTTCCCCATATATCCGGCGCCCTGGAGTCTCTATCAGAGGGGGTAGGATTTTTGGCAGTTGAGGCCTTTACACCTTTGGGACCCTGAGAGATAGTTTCAGGATCAGCAGCAGGATTTTTGAATAGAAATTTGTGGGAGTCAGGAACCCTGTAATATCTGTTCAGCTTACTAGGAGTGGAGGTAGGGAATCAGGAGCCATGATTGATTCCGAAAACACATCATCAACAATTTCTAATACAGGAGGTATATAGCCAAAGGCCTATGCTGAGGAAGAAGGAGGAAATGTCTAAGCCTCTTTTTTGATTCAGAGAAATCTTGACTCTCCCAATGAAAATGCTCACTTAAAGTATGCAAGGTTTCTCCTAAAGAATAATCCTCAGGAGGAGATGCAGATGGGTTGGATTCTTCTGCATCTGAATCCTCATAGGGTGGTATAGAACCGTTCGTGATCAGAAGAAATAGAAACCTGATCTGAAGATTCATAATCAGTGTCTTGCCTAGGCCTCTTAGTGGAGGGGGGGGGGGTTGGGAACCCCTGATTCAAGGTAATTAAGTCCTCAGCCATTTTAATCCATCTGTTTTTTAGGCATAAGGGCCTGAGCACGAGGCTCATGCGTCAGTTTTTTAGACTTAGAAGATGTTTTTGATCTTGTTTTTGAAGCTGGTGTCGGTTTTACATAAAAATGTTGAGGCCTGAAAACACCCTCAGAAGCTGGTGCCTGCTCAGCGGCTCCAGACCCATCCAAGGGAGAGACATCCGCAGGTTCAATACTCTGAGAATCTCGTGGCATACTGGACTCCGCATGGGTCTCGGTAGAGGCCTGCGACTCAAAAGTAGAGGGTATCAGGGGTTGCGAAAGCACCTCACTGAGTACTGGCAAACTGGCGACTGGCTTAAGAGAAGCTTCGTCATCAGGTTTTGGACCTCGACGGTCTGTCTCTGTCTTTTTATTTGCGTTTTTTGTGAACTCCGGCAGTCGGATTGCTAACAGACGACATTTCAGGATAATTAAATCTGGATCCAAAATATTTTGAAGCAAAAATATACTGACGCTTAACAGTGCGTTGGTTAAATCTAGCACAAAACCGACAGCAAGGCACGTTAAGATCTGGGCCTAGGCAAGGAATACAGTACAAATGAAAATCCTTATGAGGTATTTGCTTCCCACAAGTAAAGCAATTATTAACTTTTACTGACATCGGTAAGGAGCAAGAAAAAGTTTCCCCAACGGGGTACTTGGCTTTAGTTGAAGACTTCGGTTCTGAAACTCGAATGTGAAAATTTCAGGAGTCGGCCGACCGGCACTTGCGAACTGCTTCTGCTTCGGGCACCGCGTGGCAAGAAAGACTGAATAAAATGGTGTTGGCTGCATGTTTTACACCCCTGACGACCTGACATCATGGAAGAGGAGACATCAACTGACGCAGGACCCAAGACTTTGATATTCAGGCCGACTGAGGGCAACCTGCCAGCAGATTACCCAAATGTAATGACTGCAGCAGTGAAACACGAAGAACATCCTCCCTTAGCCTCACAACACACACACTACTACTGCAATGTGATATGCTCTTCCAGTATGTGAAATGCTCTTCGTCCATTTGCATTATGCACATATCATTTGAATGCTGATTCAGCAAGCTATAATTACTACTACAATATCACTTTGCAAAATTCCAATTATGTTGCAAAGCATATTAACAAAGGTTATACAACAGTCTGTTGGAGCTTTTCACCCTGGGCATCAGGTGACAAGGGATTTCCAAACCAGCCAGACTTTCCCAGTAAACAAATGCAAATTAATAAACAAACAAACATTTGGGATCAGTTATATATAATTCTGTAGTTTCAATGTATGGAGAAGGCAGTTACTGCACACACACCCCCCCCCCCCTGTGGGAGATATGAACAAAAACTCTGAGGTTAACTGTTCTCCCAAGAGGCAATGAAGTCTATATGACGTCTATCCCATTTCCTCATGTTCCTCAGGAAGCCCTCCCTGTCCAGTTATGCTTAGGTTTGAATGACAGGAAATTCAATAAGGGGGTACTCTGACAAATTACCAGAGAACTGGTCTGCAAATGAAATTACTGAAAAACTGTTTAGAGCAGTGAAAATAAATAATTAAGGAAAGTGCCCATCAGCAATGTTTACTTAAGTAAGCACAACATCAATGGCTGTCAACTTTAAGTGTGAAATCTGCACAGGCATGTGACAAAGAGAGGGAGATGGGGCTGCTAGTGAATAAATAACATTACACCATATTACTAACATGATAAAGCCCATACATAAGGACTTGCTAAATAGACAACATCCCCCACACACAAACTCAGATGCTGCAGGTCACAAATGAAGCAACCCCAGTGATAAGGATGAAGACTACAGAATCTTGACACACTGCTGTTCATGTTCAAGCAGAAAATGTATAATAAGGTGACTGGCATCAGCTGATAAGATGTTACAAATAACAAATGCCATTTCAGAAATGTACTGCTCAAAACACCTAATGTTAGGGGGAAAAGAAAAAGAAAAAAAAATCTTATTTGACTCTCTCCCTAAGTGTGTGGTACAATATTTTTAATATAATAGTGCATACATCACTTTAACTTTGTTGTACAACCATTACACTGACTTCTCATACCTGACCGCCTCCTTCTTCTTTGCAAAGGTCAATAGCAAATGCAAGGTCCATTGCTGCAAACACTGCTTCTGCATCTGCACTTTGGGAAGCAATTATCAGCTGCCGTAAACTCTCATACATCACAGGATCGAAGAATGCAAAATCATGCCAGTTAACCTACGGGGGAAAAATAGTACACAATCTTAGAATGCTAATGCATTCACAACAACCTGTATAATCTGCTTAAATATCTGAATAATTAAGGGCTAGCTATATGAAAAAGTTATTAAAACCAACTCTTTCTGCTCTGGATAGCTAAGCTATCAAAAGTATACTACAATAACTACTTATTTCTAACTTCCAATTTGTGTTTACTACAAAAATGTTTTCTTAAACTGATGAAAGAATCATCTATACAGGTACTACGGATAAACTGCAATATCTACAAACACCTGAAAATTCTGAAGAATAGAATATGTGATATGTTACATTTTCAAACTACTAACCTGCACAGAGTGATTTGGTGAGGAACATGCTATTAATTCCAAGTCACCATCTTCCATCACAACAAGATTATGCTACTCAAAAATTCACGTTTAAGACTGGATAAGCTATTGGTATACACTACTAGTGTATAACTAACACCACTACGGAATTTTTAAATACGACTGTTCCAGAAAAAAAACGTGTGTCCCAGTTGAACAATGCAATGAATCTCTCGGGTGTCTCATGGGACAGAATACGATGAGAAATAGGTTACTACAGTCAGACGCTATGAAGGAAAGTTTTGGGTTTCTGCACAGCTGTTTCCCCTTGTCATCCATTTCATGCAGTGCACCTGCTGTCTTTGAAATGTACATGCTTCTGACTGCCAAAAGCTAAGGGTGCAAAACGGTCAATAAATAGTACATGCACAACAGGCTTCTGTTATTCTTAACTATGTAATTACCAAAATAATCTCTACTTCTAACAGTACTTAATGCTTCACTTGTCAGTACGCTATAGCCAAACGTATCTTTATGTGTATTCCTTGCCTGGTCCATATTTCACTTTCAGCTCATATTTCTGTAGATTAAAAACATACTCAGATATTCAGCAGAATTATCAGGGACAGAGGAAAAGAGGAGTAATTATACTAACTGCTGGAGGGGCTCCAATAGTGATATAAGTGGGGGAAAAAGACAAAAAATGATAGATTTGTGGTAGGAAGAGACTACTGGCAAGGGAGGTGGATTACAGTGGCATGTATTTATATTCCAAATTTATGAACCAAAAACTGCTATTATGAAGCTTAAGACATTTTTGGGAGAAATAATTAGCTTTCAGTAGGGAATATTATTTATACGTGGGGACTGTAATTTGATTTAAACAGTGAGGACATATCAGGGGGATCTAGAAGGGCCAACAGACGGTAGATCTCTGAAGAAATTTATGAAAATATTTGATACTGAAGATGTGAATTAAGTAGTAGGAACTCAGACAGAATTCACATATTCCCAAGGTACAATAACTGGGCTAAATGAGATAGAAGTTATATTTCAGAGAAACATGTGCATTTAATTGGCAGCTTCAGCACACCTCCAGTAACTATTTCTGATCAAGCACCAATAAAAACTAAGATAAAATGCTGGGTAATGAAGTAAAAATAAGACACTGGCACTTTCCCACTTACCTGTTAAAAAGACAGGAATTTAAGGAATGGGTAGTGGAATTTATTTGAGAGCTAATAGGGAAGACAGAAATATTTTCAGAAGCTATGGCTGGTATAAAATGAAAAATGTGGAGTTTAAAAACAAAGTCAAAATACAGAGAGATTGTTTTAAGAAGCAATATAAATTACTTTGAGGGGATGATAAAGGTTCAAGTATTGCAGAATGAGGGAAATCTCACAGAACAAGGAGGAGGAGCAAATGCAGAGTGCTTAAGAGAAAATAAAGCAGTATCTAGATAATATGCGAGAGTTTAGAAAGACTGCAGTTAAGCAACTATTTTTGATACCAACTCCTGAGCACAAATACTTTTAACAGAACAGCTTAGATAGCAGAACGTTGAAAGGGTTGTCGCCAAACACAGGGGAGCCAATAACAAAAATAACCAGAGGTCCTGTAGAGATTTTACAGATATTCTGGAAATTTTTATGAAAATCTGTACAAAATAAAGAAATGTGGAACTTGATAAAGAGTACAAATGGAAATATTTATGGAAGACTTAAATTATGCCATGGTTAGAGGTAGATGAGGCTCAACAACTAACAGTTAAGATAGGTGTTGACATAAAAACAATGACATACAATCAATCTTCGGAAAAGTCTCCAGGAACAAATAGCATTCCTGTGGGAGTTTATAAATTAGGAGGGAAGAAAGTGATAAAGATCTGGAAGATTTTAACAGTATTTTAAAAGGAAGGGAAGTACCAACATCTTGGAAGAAAGCTGTTGTGTCTATATTCTACTTATTATTTGTCTTTGTTTACCAGGAAGTGACTGGGTAATATCCATTTTCAGTGAAGGCCCAGGGAGAAAAGCTCCATTTACTTACAATGCATTATATTTAGTTCCAGTTAAACGCAGTAGTCACACTGATATTTAAATTTATATGCATACAGTAGTTACATTTACATATTTTAAGACTTTACAGAGGTAGAAGTTGCTGAAGAGAAAGCCCGCACACAACTTAATGGACTGTACAAGGCAGCAGTTATGTATAAAAAATTTATTTCAGTGAGAAGTTAAGAGTACTCTGTTTAAGGACAGTATTTGGAGAGTACTGTACAGTGATGACAGTCTTAACCTGGTGATGAGCATGTGCAGGACCAAGACTGGTTAAGATTTTGATTAAGCAGTGATTTAAAACTACTGAGTTTGTCAGAGACTTTTGTGTGGGAATACTATTCCAGAGTTTAGCAATGTATTGGGAATAGAGCGAGTCTCCTGCAACATTATTTGACTTATCTGTGAGTAGTAATAATTTATTAGAACAGAAGCTGCTTGATGAACAGTAGGGCAGTAATAAGTTTTGTAGTGCAGGGCATATTTCTGGATGATGAAAGAGTTTGCGTCCTGTAGTTAGTTGGAAATGTGTTAGATAGTTGTATGGTTCAAGCCAGTTTAACTGCTTTAAGCTATGACAATGGTGAATCCCAAGAGGAAAATTGGTGGAAAATGTAGCTATTTTACTGCAGCAGGAGGCAAGTTTCCATCTTTGAATATTGTTTAAGTTTAAGATAGGAGCAGTGGCGGCTGGTGACTTCAAATCAAAGGGGGGCTGCAGGAGACAGGTGAATGGGTGGGGGGTCAATGGGAATGGGTGTGGCCAACTAGAAAGGGGAGGAGCTTTGCTCAAAACCACAAAAACTGTAACTTTAATTAAATACGCTGCCCTGGGTGCCAAACCATCATTATGACAGTCCAATCAAAACAAAATGAAGTGTAGAAGAAAAAAAAATATTTCAATGCATTAGCTACATGACAGCTTACTTAATACCTAAATGGAAACAAAAAGGTTGTGAGGCATGAAAAAATAAATTACTTTTTAAATACACTACTGGAATGCCAGTCAAAATCAAGTATAAGAAAAACAAGCAGCACTCAACTCAAACCACTTCTCCTTGCACTTCAGATCTAATTACAATTTATATTCAGCTTTATTAAAGTTCCAAGTAACATGCTGAAAGTAGCAATCTCTGTGATACCCCCACTTGTAAAAATGTTTCTTATCCAAAAAGACCTGCTGCCTGACAACTATCTACTTGTTTCATGGGGAAAACATGATCAAAGTAAAAAATGAAAAGTAAACAAAGAAACAAGCTCAAGATACACTGCTTAAAGAATTACTGTACAGGCAATGGACCACACATGATAGATTGACATTCTGTTTGGTTTACAGGTAAAGCCTGCAAAGATGACTACAATGAGCTTCTTAAAATAATGTAATCCTCTCCTTTATTACAAATACTGTCGTTTGCATTTCAATACCTAAGGATTATACATTATCTAGTTATATACGTATTCTCTGCATGGCAACAACAGAAAAGGCTTTCAATATTGGCAATTCTTTAATAGTATGCTTATTAAAGCTTACTTGCATCTTACAATCTCAGACAAGCTTACCTGATGGTCATTAAAGCATTGCTACTTAAACGCAGAGCAACAGGCACTTTCTGAGTAATAATAAGCATAAATCAACAGTATAAAAATATGACAGAAACCAGAACATTCTGCAAAATCAAGGACAGAATAAAAGTACCACTTGTGTCTACCTTGGATGGGGGGATACTCTGCACATTTACACTGCATAACTGCTCCTTGCCTTGCTTGGACACATCCAGAGTCACTACTTGGGGGAGAGGGGAGCAACAAGTTTGTTACAATTTATAATGTCTCTGGCTGACTATGATGGCCCTGACACATTTGTCATACCTCTCAACCTCAGAACAAGAAATATGGACAGAGCCATACACAGAACAAACCTAAGCTTCTGGCTCTGAAGACAGCAGCATTTGGAGGCAAAAATATAAAGTGCATGCCACATCCCAATCTGTGTATTTATTCCACTCTGGCACAGATAAAACATACTGTGGACACCTATGACTGATACTCCAGATCTGTTATCATCAAGTACAATTTGTAGTCATCTTCAGGAAAGTATTCATGTTGCAAAGGCTTATGCAGCAAAGATGAACATTAGCACATTTTCTTGTTGAGTCTGGGGCATCATCAGCACCAAGAAATGCTCTATGTTACATCAGTTAAAGTGTGACATAATATGTAATAAAAGTTAAATAGGCTAAACATCATATAATAAACATAACTACTGCAATGTTTAAACAAAAATAAGTACCAAATGAAGAACCAAATAAGCAAAAACAATTAAAAAATTTCCTGACACACAATGCAATTTATTTAATACATTTAGGGGCAGGCAAATGTAACAAATGCTTCCACAGATCTTTGGCAAACATCGCACGTTGATGTTGATTATAGCCAATACAGTGCACATCCAACATAACACAACAATTTACCCTTCAGAGTTAAAATAAGCATAAAAAACTGTGATTCTACACAGCTGCTCAACATCAATCACAGCTATCTTAAGCCACATGTTATTACTGATATTAATCATTATTTAAGGCTTTGTTTTTCATTTCTTGCCATTCGCCATGACGTTCACACTAGTTATCCTTTTGGCAAGGGCTAGAATAACCTTTCTAAACCATTTGACTATGAAATACCACCTTTAAGCTGCAAACCTTGTGTTACCTTAAAACTGCAATGCAGCTGGCACTTCTGGGGAGCATAAACATTGCTCAGTGGCTGCCAATGTCCACTGCAAAGAAACACCCTTTTAGAATTTTGTTTCTTTTTCTTTCTCTGCTATGCTGTATCCTTGGTAAAAATGTAAAAGGTGGTAGTTCTTGTCCAAACAGTTCAGACAGCTTCATCAAGTTCTAGTTGGTGTTATGTGCAGCTGTTCGAAGACGGACTAGTGTATCTGACTGATTAGGAATGGGATCAGAAAACATGTTTTCTTATGGTTGAATATTGACCCACAAACACCCTATTAAAGTCCCAAAAATACATGTATTTACAATTACATAAAGTTTTCTTCCTGTTTCTGTAAGTAACATTGACAGAGTCAAACCACCTAAAATAAGCACAGATGGTAAAGTCTTCCTGAAACTCAGTTTGGATACATGGCCTTCCCCGGGAAATCTGTTTCTTTTGTTCTTATCTTCTGCACTGTAGAACTCAGTTAACAACTTATCTTTGATTTCAAAGCATTCATGCAGCCACCGTCTTAAAAACATCTGCTCTTTTGGAATATCCTTTAAATCAACACGCTCAAAGTAAATATGCACTTTTGGGCACTCGTTACATAAAAATTCTGGCATGGATGGTGCTAATTTTCTCTGTCCTCTGTTGTCTACTGTTCCTTCATATGCTACTGTTACATCATATATAGCATCTATATGATCCTTCATTGAGTCAATGGCAACATGAGTTGCCTTTACACGAGGTGTTAATACATGCTGTAAAACTGCAAGACCTTCTTTCTTTGCAAATGCTTGACTTGCTTCAATTTCAATATGGGGTCGTTTAGGATTGTAACGGGTTCCTTCTGGAAAAATCACAAGGTACATTGGAGCCCCATTTTTGCTCTGGGACTGGGTGATAAGTTTGTTTCTCATGGCTTCTTCATTAAACTTGGCAATTTGTTTTACATAAATTCCTCCATGCTGGGAAAAATACCATCCGTAGAGAGGAAGCCATTTCAGGCCATCTTTCAAAACGTAACACCCATGTCCAAGAGCATTCTGCCTGATTGCAAGCATGTCTGCAATAATCCAATCAACTGTGCATTGATGGTTTGACAAATATATCACGCTTTCTTTCTTTCTTGGCAATTCTCCATAAATGATCACCTCCACTCCTGTATAGTTCTCAAAGAAAAATAGGACCATGCTCTGGTAGATTATGTATAAATGATCTTCCAAACGATAATAAAAATGAGCTGGAAGAAGAGTCGAAATAACCTGCCAGATAAACCAGGACAGTAGACAAACAGGTGCTGCACCTAACATCACAGCCACTGGCAGCCAGTACCTCAGATAAGCGTGGACCATAACAGACAGACAACATTGTCTTAAACGGGTTATACAACCAGGCTACACACAAATTACAGTTCCAAAAGCAAACAGAAAAAAAACCCTGAAAATATATAGTAGCAGCTAGCGACCTTAAGTTGATCTAAACGAAGATGCCCCCACCAGAAATATGCAAATGAAGATAAACCAGAGTTGTCAGTAACATATGGCACAGCCTGTCTCAGTTGCCGAGGTGAAATGCAAAACCAGCAAATGTTTCTTTTAGTAACTCCACTGCTAACGTGCATACATTTCCACTATGTACAAAACAGTGTCATTACACTGCCACTAGTGTTACAGCAAGAATGATCTTAATCTTTTATTTTTTTTCCTTCCAAAGTCACTCATACTTCCCCTATGAATTTATGATTACTGTACACATTTGCTTAAAGATAAAGAGAAAGCAGGTAGTCAATATTTTTATGTTTTATTTTGATGGCAATTAAATTGTATATATTACTGCTACATATTAATGCATAAAGCAGAGAAATCATGTTTTGTGTGAATGTGAAATAATTCCTAGATAAACAATGACAACTGACACATACCACCAAGAAGAAAACTCTCTGCACTCTTCTAACTTCTACTACTTCTTCAGTTCTTCTTCAGCACAGCTATTAGCTGACAACATATAGGCCGCCAAAAAATAAATAGAAATCCAATGGCAAATCGCCGCAAGTGATAAATCCTTCACTGTTCACTTTACTGTGTCTGTGATTGACTCACGAATCAGTCCACAACCGAAACTGTTTGATTCTCGCTCTTTTCCCAGCACATAAAGCCCGGGAAGAGAGCGACAACCAATCAGCAGCCATTTAGCCCAAGCACGTCAAGTACGTGCCTGCGGACGTCGCAGTCCGAACCCCTTCCAATTCTATGCGGTTTGGAACCGCATAGACTGTTGGGCATCACACTGATGCCTTAATTTGCTCACCGGGCTGCAGCAGAAACAAAAAAAAAAATCTTTGTTTAAAACCGCCGCAACCCGAGGTGGTCAAAGTGCGCATGCGTATACTCGCCGACTCCGAAGCAGGAACTTGAAAGACAAGTTGGAATCGGAGTAGTACTACTACAACAACAAAAAAAAATAATAAACACAAAAAAGCACTTTTTTCTTTTTTTTTACTGAGGGGGCTGCAGTCCGATGCCACGAGCCGCCCCTGGATAGGAGCGGAAGATAAGACAGCTGGTAATAAGAAGGTGGTGGGTAGAGTTTTCCTTGCAGTGTCTGTAAAGAATCCATTAAGCCTATAATAGGAGCCTATTAAGCCTATAATAGAAGCCTAGTTTCTGGTGTGTACATTTAATTGTTTTAATTCATCTCTCCTCAGTAGGACTTTTACAGTACTCCTTGGGGTTTCTTAGTTACCTGTCTAGAAGGCAAAAAGCCATTACGTGGCAAGCTGCCTACTCATCTTTTCCACCAGTTACTACAGGTGTCCCCCAGGGTTGTATCCTGTGTCCTCTCTCAGTTGATATATGTATTATTGTACAAGGACTAGTTATTAACATGCAAAAATGTGCACGCTGATTGGTCGGCCCAACGAGCGTGCCAGTTGTAAAATTAAACAAACATATATCATTAGCAAAAAGTCAGGTTGCCCAGACTTTCTTCTATTAATACATGCTACGGCTTTCCAGTTTCCTTGAGCTAAGAGGTCAAGAAGTACAAAGTTTGAAACCCAGACAGTTTAACAGTGCGAGAGAGACAGGGCAGAAATACAATAAAAATCAGGTGCATTATGCAAAACTAAAGAAAAGGACCTGATTTTTCTTTTATTTTTGCCCTGTCTCTCTCATACCTCTCAACTGCCCAGATTTCAAAAATTAAAAAAAAAAAAAAAAAAAAAAAAAAAAAGCAACATATTCTTCCTTTCTCCATTGCCTCCTTTCCAAAGCACTGATGTACTGTGTAAGAGGGGAATGCAAGTCCCATACGTATGCTCAGTACATCAAGAAAGCAGCAGGATACCGAAAGAAAGCGGAACACCACAGAGCAGTTATAGAAAGACATAATTGAACCGGATGAAAAACTTCCAAAATCTTGTTTTTTTTCTGCACTCGGGAATACACTTTTTAACCATTCAGCAATTCCAGTGGACAATAAAGAATAATTTTCACACACAAGCTAGCTACAAGCTCAAAAAACATGCTCAAGCAAATACGTATAATGTTTACATATTCAGACTTTATGATTTTTCCTACCACAAAACTTTGTAAAACTAGTTTGGATAATCGATTCTGTACTGTAGTTAAGAAAAGTAAGTAATTTATTTCTTAAGTAATTTCATTGTGTAATAGCAGTAATCTATGGCCAGGTGTGGGTAGTGCTGGATTTACCCATGGTTGGCTTTGTTTGGTCACTCGGGCTTTACTCTTGTGACCAAAACATGCCAGCCTTGGGTAAATCCTACAATACTTACACCCAGCCATGGGTTATTGCTATAATAAGAACAATGGATCTCGCGCATGTACAGCAAAGTGCATGGCCCAACCAAAGCATGTAAATCCAAAAAACCAAAAGTACAGTTTTGTACCTACCATAAATGTAGATGTTCGAGGATCCCATTGCTGCAGTCCTTACTATTGGGTAGTCCGCTATCCAGTCGGCCCGAATACCAGAGTATATGGCTGACGTCGGTCAGGGCGCATTAGACTGACGTCAGTACGTCAGGGTACTAATGCGCATGACCGACGTCATATCCTCAGTCTTTTCTTGCCCCAGATGTCAGAAGACCCTAAAAAGACAAGGCCCAAAATACCTGCACCAAAAATATGTACAATATATACAAGAATATATACAAAAATATCAGCATGTAACCTCACCTACACAACCACCCCTAAACACAGAGGGGAAGGAGGGAGGGTAAATTGGACTGCAGCAATGGGATCCTCGAACATCTACATTTATGGTAGGTACAAAACTGTACTATGTTCTTCGTTTCCCATTGCTGCAGTCCTTACTATTGGGTAGAATCCCAAAGCAGAGGTAAGGGAGGCTGGCAAATCATAAAGAAGCAGGAGCTGACAACATGCCTTGCAAAACAGCTGTGGCAAAACCAGCCCTAGACTTAGAGTAGATAGGAAGGTGATAATGCTGAGAGAAAGTATGCACTGAACTCCAAGTAGCTGCTTCCAAAATATCCTTAGTTGCCACCCCCCTTAGAAATGCTGTTGAAGTGGCAGTAGCCCTAGTGGAATGAGGCCTAATCCCAGCTGGAATGTCCTTGCCATGATGGGAATAACAAAATGCAATGCAAAAGCCAATCCACCTAGAAATAGTTTGTTTTGACACAGGCTTGCCCTGCGAACTCAAAGCAAAAGAAACAAACAACTGCTGAGACTGCCTAAAATCCTTAGTCCTGCTTAAATAATAACGCAATTGCCTGTGTACATCTAAAGTGTGCAAAATCTTTTCCCCTTTATTTTGGGGGTCTGCATAAAAAGTAGGCAAATGAATAGTTTGGTTTAAAGCCACACTAGAAACCACCTTAGGCATAAAGGAAGGATTAGTACGTAAGGATACCCTATCCTTATGGAAAATCAAAAAGGGCTCTACTGCCATAAGGGCCTGCAACTCAGACACCCTTCTTGCAGAAGTAATAGCCAACAGAAAAGCAGTCTTCCATGACAAGTATTTCAATTCAGCAGTAGCCGCAGGCTCAAAAGGTTGTAGAGTAAGTTTTTCCAACACAAAATTGAGATCCCAAGCAGGAGTAGGAGCTCTACGTGGGGGTCTTATATTCTTTGCCCTCTAAGAAACTGCTTGAACAAAGGATGCGAAAACAATGGTGGGTCACAATCATAGTGAGCTGAAATTGCTGCAGCATGAATCTTAATGGAAGAGAAGGACAAACCCTTGTCCAATAACTCAGTAAGATATTGAAGAGCCGCACTCAAATTAGGCTCAGAAATCTCCAAATTCTTTGCTGTACTCCAAAATAAAAATCTCTTCCATTTTTCTGCGTACACTTTCCTTGTACTAGGTCTTCTAGCTTCCATAATCACATTTAAAACTTGTTGAGGAAGTTGAGACCTGCTGTGTTTCAACACAGAATATGCCAGGCTGTTAGATGAAGAGAGTGAAGCTTGACATTGAGCAGATGACCGTCCTTCTGAGATAACAGATGAGGAATCAGAGGTAAAGGCCATGGAGGCTTCTTTACCAGACTCCGTAGTAGTGGGTACCAGTGTTGCGAGGCCAATCTGGAGCTATCAAAATCATCCTTGGCCTGTCTTGTCTGACCTTTAATAGTACCTTTGGAAGAAGAGGCAGAGGTGGAAAGGCATACACATGAAGATTTTTCCAACTGAAAGACAGAGCATCCACTTTCCAAGCTGTGTGATGAAACCCCTTTGTGCAATACTTTGGCAGCTGGTGGTTTAGTGGAGAAGCGAACAGATCTATGTCTGGAGTTCCCCATGACACTGTCAATTTCCGAAATACACGAAGATCCAGTTTCCACTCGTGGGGATCCATGATTTGTCTGCTTAACACATCTGCTAAGGAGTTCTGTGCTCCCGGCAGAAACCTTGCCTGAAGAGTTAGTTGCAAGCTTAGCGCAGTGTCCCATAAAATCATTGCTTGCCTGCATAGAGGATAAGAATGTGTTCCCCCTTGCTTGTTGATGTACCACATGACAGTTGTGTTGTCTGTTAGAATCAACACCTGCCCTGGAAGAAGTAACTCCTTGAAAGCCATTAATGCAAACTGGACTGCTAACATCTCCTTCATGTTGATATGTAGATGCTGTAGTCTGGCAGGCCACTTGTCTTGTATCCACTTTCCATTTAGATGAGCTCCCCAAGCAATGTCCGAGGCATCTGTCGTTAAAATCTGACTCGCCTCTGGCGGGGTCACAGAGAGTCCCTTGTTTAGGTGACATTCCTGAGCCCACCACAAAAATTCTTTTTGAAGGCAAGGTATTATTTGAATGACAGTGTCCAAATCCTGGCAGTGCTGTGTCCATACATTTTGAGATACCATTGTAGCTTCCTCATATGCAGTTTGGCATTGGGAAGCACCAGAATACAAGATGCCATGAACCCTAATGCTTGAAGGACTGTCCTTGCAGTCAGCACGGACTGATGAGATAGTTGATGGAAGTAAAGTGATAGACTCTTTTGTTTGTCCGGGGTTAAATAGGCCATCTGAGCTGCTGTATTCAGTCTCACACCCAGAAAGCACATGTCTTGAGAGGGTACTAGACTGGACTTTATTTCGTTCACAGAATACCCTAGGCATCTTAGCACTGCTATAACATATTCCAGATGCTGTAGAAGGTCTTCCTTTTCTTGAGCCAGAATCAGGCAGTCGTCCAAGTAAGGATAGATTTGAATTCCTTGTAGCCTGAAGTAAGCTATCACTGGAGCCAGAACCTTTGTGAATACTCTGGGCAGTAGATAAGCCAAAGGGCAATGCAGAGAACTGATAATGAGAATTTCCAGCTCGAAACCGCAGATACTTCCTGCAACTTAACCTTATAGGCACATGAAGGTAAGCTTCCTTGAGATCTAAAGTTACCATCCAGTGATCTTTGCCCAGCAGAGGTAAAAGCTGTTGTAACGTCAACATCTTGAACTTGGGAATGTCCAGATAAGTGTTGAGGAGAGATAAATCCAAAATTGGTCTCCACGTGTTCCCCTTCTTTGGTACTAGGAACAGGCGAGAATAAAATCCTAGGCCCCTTTCTGATACAGGAACTGGCTGAATGGCCCCCATCTAGAGTAACTGAGAAATTTGCTTGTGAGCCTCGTTTCTTTGTGGAGGAGGAACGTCTGGCATGCCTTTGAAAGGAGGCATTGTATGGAAATAAAACCTGTAACCGTGGTGAATGATATCCAACACCCATCTGTCTTGAGTAATTAAATCCCAATTTTCTTTGAAAAGAGACAGTCTTCCTCCCAAAGGAGCTACCAGACGAGAATCTACTGGCAGCTGAAAAGGCAGGTCATTGGGTCTGTTTACGAAAGGACTGACCCCTGCCCTCACCAGAAGTCTGAGCAGGTGAACTCCCTGTTCTAGGCCTAAAAGAACCTTGAGCTCTGCCCCTACCACGTCTAGACCTACCCCTAGACTGGGAATCATAAGCAGGATATGTCCACCCCTTAGCAGGCCAATTTCTACTAAACTTGGTGGCTGCACCTGCAAAAATCTTTAACAGTTTGCATAGACTTAGCTTTGTCCTCCATTTTCTTTAAAACTGCTTCCACAGGCGAACCAAACAACACATCAGACTGTAAAGGAGCATCCAAAATCCTTGTCTTAACATGCTCAGCTAAATTCTGATCCCTCAACCAGGCATGCCTGCGAAGAACAGAACTCGTGGCAGCCACCCTCGAGGAGGCCTGTACAGCATCAAAACCACATTGCAAAGAATGCTTACCCACTTGTTCAGACACATGAACCAAATCCAGCAACTCTTTACACTCAATACCTTCCGCCAAAGCATCCACCTTAGATTTCAATTGTGAAAGGAGATAATTTTGATATTTTAGCATGTGAAACTGACAATTTAACGCTCTCATAGCTAGAGTGGAAGAAGTATACACTTTCTTTCCCCACCTATCCAAAGCCCTAGCCTCTTTATCAGTGGGAACAGGATTTTTAACCACAGAGGCCTTAACACCTTTAGGCCCCTGAGAAACAGTTTCTGGGTCCGCCCTAGGACTCTTAAACAAGTATTTATGAGCTTCAGGCACCCTATAGTACCTATCGGGTTTAACAGGAGCAGGAGGCAAAGAGTCAGGGTTCAGGGAAGCCTCTGCAAAAACATCTTCCACCACATTCAACACAGGAGGTATAGCTAAGGGCCTATGCTGGGGTAAAAACAAGAATTCCCTAAGCCTTTTCCTGGAATCAGAGTAATCCTGGCCTTCCCATTTAAAGTGCTCCCTCATGGAATGCAGAGTCTCTGAAAATGAGAAATCCTCAGGAGGAGAAGCTGTAGGAGTGGAATCATCCACATCAGAATCAGAATAAGGAGGAAACTCCTGCAAATCTTCCGCAGAAGACTCTGAAGCCTCTGAATACTGTTCCAAACACTCAAACTCCGGTTCCACCCTAGGCCTCTTATCAGGAGGGGGCATAGAACCTCTAATCATAGTAATCAAATCTTCTGCCATTTTAAGCATATGTTTCCTAGGCACAGAACCTGAAGTGCTTGGAGAAGCCCCCACTGAAGCTAAATCTGGCCTACCTCTCAAAGAAGTTTTGGCAACAGAAGGAGAGGCTCTAACTACCTTGGGAAGAGAGGGAAGAACAGTTACCTGAGAAGCCCCCTCAGCCTGGCCTACCTCCTGAGAAGGCACATCCTGTAACAGTAAAGTCTCTGCCTGAGACTCCAAAGAAACTCCTGGTAAAACCTCTGGCTCCACAGAGCCTTCTAAAGAACCGACGTCCGGGACTGCCGGTTCATCCACCCTAGGCTTCGCTGTTTTGTCCTTGCGCTTCTTGGGCCGGGCGTCGGAACATCCAACGGCATTTTATAATTGCAACGCTTCCCAAACACTAACCTGGCACAGTCTAACCGTCTCTTAATAGTGCGTTTGTTAAACCTAGCACAAGAGCGGCATCCAACAACGTCATGCTCAGGCCCTAAACAAGGTATACACAAGGTATGGTAATCCCTATGAGGTATCTGTTTCCCACAAGAAATACAGTTATTCACTTTTTCTGACATCCGGTAAAATACTGAGGCAAGAAAAAACCAAAATGTTCCCCAACGGGGTACTTAGCCAACTCTGATTCGGTCTGAAACTCCGGCTTCGGAAATATTTCAGAACGCCAACCTGCACTCGCAAAACTGCTTCTGCATCGGACCATGCGGCAAAAAAGACTGAGGATATGACGTCGGTCATGCGCATTAGTACCCTGACGTACTGACGTCAGTCTAATGCGCCCTGACCGACGTCAGCCATATACTCTGGTATTCGGGCCGACTGGATAGCGGACTACCCAATAGTAAGGACTGCAGCAATGGGAAACGAAGAACATCAGGCCAGCACTGAATTCCACCACAAAAGCCTTTAATAAAAAAGTTTAATGGGCTAGAATATCCATGAATGAACATAGAAAAATACTGACACCCAAAGGGTGACAAAGCATACAGGTTTCAGCATAAAGCCTTCATCAGTGCTATATATAAACAGCCCAATGATGCACCATACAATTATCCAATCACAATTGTTCATTGAGTCCTTGAAAAAATAAGCCACCTCATGTAATTATCCACATTCTTTTCTTGTAATCCAAAAGAGAATATAAATTTTCTGAAGAAGTATTTGGTGGTTTATATATTCTATCTATAACTGTAAACCTAAACTTTGCAGAAGGATATAATACCTGATGTTTATATAGGGCATTTGTGTTTTGATGACATTTAATGTCACTCATATGTTCTGATATTCTAAGTTTGAATGGGCGAGAAGTCTGCCAGGCATAAAAGGCAGAGCAGGTACAATTTACCAAATAGATCACCCAATCACTACTACAATTTCCAAAAGCTCTTGTATCATATGCTGTTCTGAACTGTTTGGAAGTTTCTAGAAGGCCAGTGCTTGCTTGGGCTAAAGGGAAGTCTCTGTGTTCACCAGTGGGAGTGGTAAACACTGAATAGCCTGCCTGCCCCTGGAGGAGTGGTTACTACCTAGAAGCTGTAGTTTTATTGGCCATTTTGGGTCAATTCTAAACTCCTTGATCTCTCTCTTAAAACCCTACAACTCTCTTTTTGCGCGGTTTTGCACACTGAGCAGCGTCGGGCAGCACCGCCCAAACAGGTTTAAACTATTCCAGGCTTCACAAAGTCTGCTCTTCACTTTTTCCCTTAGAACTGTTCAAACTCTCAAAGTAATCACTCTATTCTATTTCTAAAGCCCTGCACTTGCTCAATTCTTATAAGGAAACACCATCTAACTAAAGCACTACACCCTCCTTGACTTCTCATAAGTATTAGACTCCCAAATGGTCCTTCCTGAGCAAGTGAAAAATCAGTTCCCTTCCCTAATCTGATCAGTAAAAAAAAACAGTTCCCTATACTAATCTGGTATGTCCAAGGGTCAATTTCAAGGTTACTCTCCAGTCCAGCTGGTGAATCTGGGAATTTTGAGGCAATGTTACAATTGCCTTATGTACACAGACAACCCTCTCCTCCTTCCAACAAACTCTAATACATGTAAGAGATGCAGTTACACAGCCAAACTGGAGGCAGAGCTCTCTCAACCCAAGACTGGCACGGTCAGTCAGGAGGAAAAGGTAACCACCCACACCACAAATCCAGTCTCACACAGACCTATTGCATCTGCATACCCAACACAAATGCACAAAAACATAATCGGAGGCTCTAAATAAAAATCTGCCTAAACAGCAAAGACCTCCTAAGCAGATATCCAAGCAACAGCCACCCCTCAACAACACCCACAAATCACATATCTCACAAAATAAGTGTGCCTCACAGTCACAGCCCATAAGGCCAAACAACACACCAAATACACTTGTTATAGGGGACTCTACTGTCTGGCACACTGACGTCCCACTCACCAGACAGAACAAGGAGGAGGTCACTCTAAGCTGCCTGTCAGGTGCCAGGATCCGCCACATAACGCAAGCACTCAGGTCACTCCAAAGCAAGTACAAGTATGACTCCGTCATTGTCCATGCTGGTGTGAATGACCTGAGATGTACCTACCTGGACTACATGAAGAGAGACATAGAGGAGCTCTCTGACCATGTAGCCCAGGCTGGTATGTCCCTGACCTTGAGTAGCATCTTGCCTCACTAAGAATGATGCCACAGTATAAAGACAAAATTATCTGTTTCAACAATTGGCTAAAGTATTGGTGTCATTCAAAGGGGATCCAGTGTCTGTCAGCCTGGGATGAATTGCTCGACAAGCCACGTTGCTTCGCTAGGGATGGCTTGCAGCTGTCACCCTTAGGCTTTCGTATACTGGCCAAGGCTCTTGCCACCCCCATAGTGCCTTTTTTAGGTAAGGCTCAAAGGACAAACCCACCTCCATAGACAACCCAAAAATAAAAAAACTAAAGGTAATGCTACTCAATGCCAGAAGTCTAAACCTCAAGATGCACGCACTCGAGACTCTCCTCAGTATTTTTTTATTTTTATTTTACATTTGTTAACCGGGAGGATCCGACTGGATATATGTCCATTTTCAGCGGAGGCCCGGGGAGAAAAGCTCCAGACATGTAAAAAACATTTATATCACAGAGTAATTATACATATTAAACTAGAACAAAATAAGTTATTCCATCAAATTTATTTAGGATGTAAGTAAGATTAGGATAATAAGGAATATGTAGGATATTAGCCAGGTGCTTGGACACTATGTCAAACAAAGAGTTAATTAGCCCGGGTTTAGACAATGGCAAGTTCGCGTTGAACCCAGGTGTGTTTTTAGTTTAGTTTTAAATTGACTTAAAGTGGAGAGAGAGGTAATATCAGGGGGAAGTTTGTTCCAAATTTTCCCTGCTGAGTTGGTGAGAAGGGAGTCACCAGCTGAGTTGTTAGTTTTGAATGTCTGGATTAGGAGACGGTTGGATGACCTTAATGGCCGTGGGTTGTTACAAAGGGGAAGCAGCTTTTTGAGTGAAGGAGTATATTCGGGTTTGTATATAATTTTGTGGGTAAGGACTAGTAGGTTGAAAGAGATTAGGTTCGGTAGCTCAGTCCAATTGAGCTTGTCTAAATTGGTACAATGATGGGTCCTATATGGTGACCCAGTAACAAACCTAGCGATATGACTGTAGCAATTGGAGAGCTTGTTCATGACAGTTTTACTTATGTTGTGAAGTAAGGGGGACGAGTACAAGAGTGATGAAAGAAGGTGAGTCTGGGCAATGGCAATTTTGGCTTGGGGGGGGTCAAGAAGCTATTTATTCTATATAACGAGCCTAGCTTCTTATTGATGGTTTTAATCATTTGGTTTGCGTGTATATCAAATTTTAGATTGTTGTCTATGGTTACCCCTAATAATTTTGTCGAAAGGTCCGGAGAAATTATGGTCCCATCCTTAGCTTGGATCGTAAAGTTGATGGAGCAAGACCTTTTAGTCGGTGGAAACAACAACATTTTTGTTTTTTTAGGATTAAGTATCAAGCGACGACTAGAGAGCCAGTTTTCTATTTTGCTAAAAGTAGACTGGGTTAATAATTGTAACTCTGAGGGGGTTGTACCAGAGCATATCAACGTGGAGTCGTCTGCGTATTGTATACAACTGGCATTAGGTATGACTGTATGCAGGTCATTGATAAAGATGGAAAATAACAATGGCCCTAAAATGGATCCTTGAGGGACTCCCAATGTATTGGGTAGTAACTTAGAGAGTTTAGTCTGCCATAAAACTGCTTGTTTTCTGCCAGATAGATAGGAACTAAACCATTGTATGGCAATAGTATCCAGGCAAAGTGAAGGCAATGTGTTGATTAGAAGTTTATGATCCACCATATCGAAGGCTTTGGACAAATCCAGGAATAGTGCAGATGAGATATTATTATTATTTCGATAGGTGTTTATGGTATTAGAGAAGACAAGAAGGGCTGAGGTAGTACTATGGAGAGGTCTGAAACCATGTTGGGTATCAGCCAATAGGTGGTTGACGAGTAGGTGTTGCATGAATTGTTTCTGAACACATTTTTCCATTATCTTTGCTAGAGGGGAAAGTATAGATATGGGCCTATAGTTAGAGAGCTCTGTGGAAGTGCCACCTTTGTGGAGAGGAATTACATAAGATATCTTCCAGATATCAGGGATTTTGGCCTCTTCTAAGGTGCGATTGATGAGAATTGACACAGGGTAGGCAATGGCCTCAGCTGTTTTTTGCAAGTATTCAGCTGGGAGTTGATCAGCTGAGAGTGTGGAGGGTTTTAGTTTTTTGATTAATTTACAAATGAATGAAGTTGCTACAGGTTGAAAGGTAAATAGGGGAATATTTTTGTAGGTGGGAGAGTCAAGGGTATGGGAGCTGAGTGGGAGTTGATTAGACAGAGTTTGAATTGTCTCAGTGAAGAAGCGGTTAAAGCTATTGGAGACTTCGTCAGGGGATTTATCGATGAGTGTAGCAGGGACAGGGGTAGTAGTGCGACCAGGGTGAAGAAGTTTATTTAGTCCAGCCCAGAATTTTTGTGGACAGTTTTGATGTTCAGTTTGCAGTTTACAATAGTATTGTCTTTTATCTAGTAATACTAGTCTTTTAGTTTCATTCCTAAGTTGTCTATATTTAGTTTGGTCAGGAGGGAGTTTAGTCGTACGCCAAACAGACCAAACTTTATTTCTGAGATTAATTTTCTGCCTTGTTTCTTTTGAAAGCCAAGGAACATCTACAGTTTTAGTTTTCTTTGAACGAATGGGAGCATGAAAATTAAGAATTTCTAGGAATTTTTTGTTAAAGTATTGCACTGCTTCATCTAAGGGTAGATGTTTTAGTATTGTCCAGTTACAGGAATTTAATTCTAGTTGAAATTTGGTTAAGTCAAATTTCTTTTTATTTCTAACAGCTTTTAGTGTAAGTTGCTTTGGAATGGCTATTTTGTGCTTAATTATGTAGGAGTATGGAGAAAATCGATGTCTGTGCAGTAACAGAAACATAGTTCAAGGCTCCTGAGAGCACCCCAGCACTACCAGGTTATAACTCATACCATGCGTTTCGGCCCCAAAACTCGGACCGAAGCACAAAAGGAGGGGGAGTATCTATATTCATCAAAGATACCTACACCTCCAGGTTAGTGGCACTGCACGAAGCATCGGAAACCATCCACGTGCAACTAACAGCGGGCAAAACTGCTTTTCAGTTTGTAGCCTGCTACAGAACACCCTCCCTATTACAGGAACTCCAATTGGCATTCCTGAGAACACTGAAGAATATGAAGGTCTCTCCAAACACTATGTTATTGGGTGACTTCAACTACCAAAACATTGACAGGGAAAACTACTCAAGCCCAAACACCCTTGCCCAACGGTTCCTTGAATTTATAAACTCTAACGCAATGGAACAACTGTTCACCACTCCCACAAGAGGGAACAACATATTGGACCTGGTCATCACCAACATGACCAGAGGTAAACCCCTCATTGGTAAGATCAGACCATAAACAAATTTCCCTGGACATCCATATCCCATCCCCACCCCCAGCCAAGGAAATCACTGTAAAGAATTTCTCCAAAGCCAACTTTGCACTTCTCAAGATTGAGGTGGAATCCTTCAAAGCCCCGGGGCCAGAGGATAATACAGCCCAATCAGCAGAATCCTTTACAAATGCATTCTATGAGCACCTGCAGGAATGCATGGATCGTGCTATCCCAAATAAAACCAAGACTCACTCCTCCAAAAACAGGAGACTGGTCTGGTGAACCCCGGCCATAAATAAGCTATACAACAGAAGGAGGAAGCTACTACATGACAGAGCAAAATCCCAAAAAGGGAAGGCATCTCTGATCAGTATTAGCAAGAAACTTCGATCCCTCATAAAATCATCAAAGGCCAGTTTCGAAAGAAAAATTGCCCTAGACACTAAAGATAATCACAAGGCCTTCTTCAGTTATGTCAGAAACATGGGCGAAAACTCCCAGATATGCTCTGAATTGTTGCATAACGGTACAAAATATACCGACCCTACAGACATAGCCAACATCCTGGCAGAGAGATTCAGCGCAAACTTCTCCCCCCCTTCCCCTCCAAAGGAGCAAATGCCTATCCCAACTGAATGTAACCTCCCTGACATCACAGATGCACAGATGAAAGCTGCCCTCTCCAAAGCAAAAAACACAGCATCTATGGGACCGGACGGTGTCCCAGGCTGTGTCTTACATCAGCTCCAAGAAGAACTCAACCCTCACATTAAGTCACTGTTCAAACTCAGCCTTACTACAGGATATGTACCCAAAGAATGGCGTAAAGCTACAGTGGTCCCACTCCACAAAGGTGGTGCCACAACGGAACCCGGAAACTATCGCCCCATAAGCCTGACTAGTCTGGTCTGTAAAGCTATGGAGCGTATTATCATGGACCTCATAAACAAAGACATTGGGAGCCTCCAGACACTGGACCCTACCCAATTTGGCTTTGTTAAGGGTAGATCTTGCCTCTTAAACCTAGTTGATTTCTTTGAAACAGTTACCAAAGCCATAGATGAGGGCAAGGTAGTCAACACAGCCTACCTGGACCTCGCAAAAGCCTTCGACACAATACCCCACTCGGGCATCATAAATAAGCTTACCAGCTTAAATATCAACCCCTTTATCACAAGATGGGTTGCACACTGGCTCAGAGATACAACCCACATGGTCAGAATCGCAGGTGCCATGTCTGAATCCAAACCAGTTACAAGTGGCATCCCACAAGACTCAGTTCTGGGACCTCTCTTGTTCGGTATATACTTCTCTGAGGTTCAGGCTAACACGGGGGGATTATGACTGACAGTTTGTAGATGACTGCAAACTGGGGGCCATAATCGAATCTCCAGCTGACACAAGCATCCTCCAAAAGGGTCTCACAGAGACGGATGCTTGGTGCCACAACCACGGCCTCAAGCTAAATGCAAAAAAGTGCATAGTCATCCCCTTTGGGAAAATCAAGGTGCCCACAAATTACCACATAGGTGGTAATCCATTAAGTACGGAAGAAGTAATTAGAGATTTGGGGACCAACGTAGATAGTAATCTCTTCTTTGATAATCACGTTGCCAAAGTGGTTAGAAAGACCTTCTATATAGCCCACCTTATCATGAAAGGGTTCGCATCTAGATCAGGAGAGGTCATTGTGCCCCTCTACTCGTCACTTATCAGGCCCATAATTGAATACAATGCCCCTTTTGGGATGTACCTTACCCGACACCTGCAGCAACTGGAGAGACCCCAAAAGTACCTCACCAAGAGGATCATGGGCTACAAACAGATGTCCTATGCAGCTCGACTAAAGAAACTCCAGCTCTACTCAGCTGCTTACCGCCTACTCAGAGGCGATCTATGCCTGACGTACAAAGCCATGTCAAACCCAGAATTAATGGACATGCTCCACCTCAAAAAATCCAAGTCCCTTAGAGCTACACGCTCCAGGGACCTAAACCTCAGCACAAAAATAAATAGGACATGCTGAAGGGACAGATTCATTTCCCAGAGGCTCCCCTCACTCTGGAATAGAATCCCAATTCATGTTAGACATAGCCCCTCGCTGACCCTCTTCAAGCAAAATTTGGACGCATGGATGGGAAATCGCAAATTCACCCATGGGATCTCTCCTGTGTCCCTGCTAGACAGAGGCACAGTAAACTAATTTTAAAAGGGTACCTTCTGTGACCTACTTTACAGAGGCACAGTAGGCTAATCTAACAGGGAGGCGGATGCCAAATACACTCTGGTAGGCTTATAAATGCCCTAGGGCAGATAGCCTAGTATCTACCTATAAACTTATGAACCTATGAACAATTAAAGGAAGCGAATGAGCTTTGGTTAGGGACCATACTGCAAAGCCTGCAGTGTCCACATGGAAAAAGTACAGTTGTGTACACCTACCATAAATGTAGATGTTCGAGTGTCTTCACTGTTGCAGTCATAACTGTAGGGTGCTCCTGCCGGCAGGCAGCCCAAGGTCGGCCAGAATCCCAAAGTCTGGGTCCGGCGTCGGCTGTACAAGCTAGTACCCTGACGTCAGTACGCTCTGGTACATAGCCCTCAGCCGACGCCATCTTCTCCAGCCTTTCTTGCCCTAGATGTCAGAAGTCCCAATAAATCAGAAATGAATCCAACAAGGAAACACAAATACACCACAAATAAGAGAAAAAGAGGGGATAGGAGGGAGGGAAACTCCGACTGCAACAGTGAAGACACTCGAACATCTACATTTATGGTAGGTGTACACAACTGTACTATGTTCTTCGTGTTTCACTGTTGCAGTCATAACTGTAGGGTGGAATCCCAAAGCAGTGAAAAGGGGAGGAGGCTTAGACAGAAGAAGGGGCAGCAAGAAGACCCTGCAAAACAGCAGAGGCAAAGCCTGCCCTGGTCTTAGAATACAGAGGAGATTGTAGTGCTTGGAAAAAGTATGCACAGAACTCCAAGTGGCAGCTTCCAAGATATCCTTGGTAGGAACTCCTCTGAGAAAAGCTGTAGAAGTGGCAGCTGCTCTAGTAGAATGACTTCTCACAGTACCTGGAAACTGTTTCCCATGATGAGTGTAACAAAATCTGATTCCATAAGCAATCCATTTGGAAATAGTTTGTTTTGAAATAGCTTTTCCAAGAGAACTGGAGGCAAAAGAAACAAACAATTGATTAGATTTTCTGAACTCTTTAGTCTTGTCCAGGAAAAATCGTAACTGTCTGTGCACATCCAATGAATGCAAAATCCTTTCCCCTTTATTTTGAGGATTAGGAAAGTAAGTAGGAAGGTGAATTCTCTGATTTAAAGCCACTTTCGAAATCACCTTAGGCATGAAAGTAGGATTAGTCCTCAAGGATACTCTGTCCTGGTGGAAAATAAGGTATGGTTCCACAGCCATGAGAGCTTGCAACTCTGAGACCCTTCTGGCAGAAGTCAATGCTAACAAAAGAACTGTCTTCCAAGATAAAAACTTAATATCTGAAGATGCAGCAGGCTCAAAAGGAGGCAAAGTAAGTTTTTCTAAAACATAATTAAGATCCCAAGCAGGAACAGGAGGGGTCCTGGGAGGTCTTAAATTCTTGGCCCCTCTCAAGAATTGTCTCACCAAAGGATGAGAAAAAACAGGAGGATCAGAATTAAAATGAGCAGAAATAGCAGAAGCATGAATCTTAATGGAAGAAAAGGAAAGTCCTTTAGACAAAAGATCCGAAAGGTAAAGCAAAACAGAAGAGAGATCAGGCACCAGAGGGTCCGAGCCTCGGTCCTGCATCCAAATACAAAACCTCTTCCATTTAGAGGCATAGGATTTTCTAGTGCTAGGCCGTCTAGCTTCTAGAAGAACATCCAAAACTTGTTTGGGAAGGCTAGAAGAAATCAAATTCCTTTGAAGAGCCAAGCTGCCAAGCAAAGGGTCTTGAGGTTGGGATGTAGTAACCGACCCTGATGCTGGGACAGAAGAGAAGGGTTCAGAGGGAGAATCCAAGGAGGCTCCAAGAACAGGTGCTTTAAAGTGGGATACCAAAACTGTCGAGGCCAATTTGGAGCAATCAAGATGAGGAACTTGGGCTTGTCCTGTTTTATCTTCAGTAATACCCGAGGTAGTAGAGGAAGAGGAGGGAAGGCATATCCCGAAAGGCTTCTCCAGCTGATGGACAGGGCATCCACTTTCCAAGCTGTCTTGTGGAAGGACCTGGTGCAAAAGCGAGGCAGCTGATGATTGAGATGGGAAGCAAACAGATCTATCTGGGGACATCCCCAAACTGCAGTAATCCTGTTGAATAAGTTGGTGTCTAGCATCCACTCGTGAGGATCCGAAATGTTTCTGCTCAGGCTGTCTGCTAAGAGATTCTGTTCTCCTGGAATGAATTGAGCCTGGAGATGTAGATTCAGATTTAGAGCTGTGTCCCATAAAGCCATAGCTAGTCTGCAAAGGGGGTACGAATGAGAACCCCCCTGCTTGTTTATGTACCACATGACTGTGGTGTTGTCTGTGCGAATTAGCAGAGGCCCTGGTTGCAAAAAGTTCTTGAAGGCTAGAAGAGCATTTTGAACTGCCAACATTTCCTTCAGATTGATGTGCCAGTGAAGATGGTCCTTTGTCCAGGTTCTCTGCTGGCAACTGTCTAGAAAGTGTGCTCCCCAAGCATAATCCGAGGCGTCCATGGTTATGATTTGAGAAGGTTGAGGTAGACGAAAAGGCTTTCCTTCGTTTAAAGCACACACCCTGGACCACCAGAGGAACTCCTTCTGGAGGCAGGGGATCAGAGGAATCAGAATGTCCAGATCGTGGTAATGCTGTGACCATACACTTTTCAGATACCATTGAAGCTTTCTCATATGAAGCCTTGCATTTGGAATCAACAGAATGCAGGAAGCCATGTAGCCCAGAGCCTGCAGGAATTTCCTTGCAGTGAGCTGAGATAGAGTTGCCAAGGTGTTGAAAATTGTAGCCAGCTGTGATTGTTTTTCTGGAGTGAGGAAAGCCCTTTGTAAGGTCGTATTTAAGAGAGGTCCCAAGAACACCATTTGTTGAGAAGGGATCAAATGTGACTTTTTTGTGTTCACTGAGAATCCCAGAAGGAAGAGAAGACGTTGAACAAATTCCAGATGTTGAAGTAGAAGATCCTTGCTGTCTGCCTGAATAAGGCAGTCGTCCAAATAGGGGTAAATCTGAATCCCCTGAAGTCTGCAATAAGCCACTACTGGTGCCAGGCACTTGGTAAAGACTCTGGGCGCAGTAGATAAACCAAAGGGCAGAGAAGAGAATTGAAAGTGTCTCGAACCTGCCTTGAATATGAGGAATTTCCTGCGTTCCTGCCTGATGGGAATGTGTAAGTAGGCTTCCTTTAAGTCCAATGTCACCATCCAGGCGTCCTGAGAGAGCATTGGAATTAGTTGCTGCAGAGTAAGCATCTTGAATTTTGGAATTTCCAAAAAGGTGTTTAACACAGAAAGGTCCAGAATAGGTCTCCATGAGCTTTGTTTTCTTGGAACCAGAAACAGTCTTGAATAAAAACCTTTTCCCATCTCTGAGAGTGGAACAGGCTCTATGGCTCTCATGGCCAGAAGAGCATCCACTTGATTTAAGGCCTCTGACCATTGATGTTTTGGCAGATCTGGCCAACCGTAAGCCCTTGGCAGAGTATGAAAGTGGAATTTGTAGCCTTTTAAAATCACGTCCAATACCCATCTGTCCTGGGTAATATGAGTCCAATTTCTGTAAAAAAGAGACAGTTTTCCTCCGAGAGGGGCATCCAGGTGAAGGGGTCCTGTAGCCCAACCGAGAGAGTCATTGAGTTTGTTTTCTTTGAGATTGAGATCTGTCTTCTCCCCTTCTAGGTGAAGAAGCAGTCCATTGTCTAGATCTGTAAGAGGCCTGAGCTTGACCACGACCTCTGGAGCGTCTATATCTTCCCCTTTGAGGTCTGTCAGACGTGGGAAAGGACCAATTTTTGGAGGGCCAATTCCTGGAAAATCTAGGAGGCTGGACCTGCAAGAAATCTTTTATAGTTTGCATAGATTTTGCCTTTTCTTCCATCTTTTTAATAACCTCCTCAGCTTTAGATCCAAAAAGAACATCGTGTTGAACAGGGGCATCTAATAACTTAGCCTTAACCTGTTCAGGTAAACTTTGTTCACGAAGCCAGGCATGTCTCCTGATAACAGTGCCAGAGGCTGCAGCCCTGCAAGAAGCATCCAAGGCATCAAAACCACAATGCAAACTATGTTTGTTCACTTGTTCAGTTGCATGCAATACATCCTGAAGTTCCTTATCCTCTGCACATGCAGGAAGGGAAGCAAGCTTTTGCTTTAAAACCGACAAAAGAAATTGCTGATACTTAAACATATGAAACTGGCAATTTAAAGCCCTTACAGACAGGGTAGCAGAAGTATATACCTTTTTCCCCACCTGTCTAAAGCACGAGAATCCTTCTCAGAGGGAATAGGATTCTTAGAAGTAGCAACCTTAGCAGCCTTAGAGCCCTGAGAAATAGTTTCAGGATCCAGAAGGGTTCTTAAATAAGAATAAATGAGAGTCAGGAACCCTATAAAACCTATCAGGCTTAGAAGGAGCAGGAGGCATGGAATCAGGATTCAAATTAGCCAGAAAAGCATCATCCACAATGTCAAGAACAGAAGGGATAGCTAAAGGCCTATGTTGAGGAAGAAGAAGGAATTCTCTAAGCCTCTTCTTGGAAGCAGAATACTCCTGACCCTCCCAATGAAAATGTTCCCTCATCTCATGCAAGGTTTCCCCAAAAGAGAAATCTTCAGGCGGAGAGGTAGAGGGCAAAGAGTCCTCAGCATCCGAATCCTCATAAGGAGGAAAAGAATACTCCTGATCAGAGGAAGAGACAGAAGATACAGAAGCCTGGTCAGAGGAATCCAGAGGAACATCCTGTCGAGGCCTTTTTTCAGGTGGGGGGTGAGAACCCCTGATCATGGTAAGTAAATCTTCAGCCATCTTTAATAATTGCTTCTGTGTCCTGGGCGTAGATTCAGAAGTAGCTTGGGCAGGAACTTCAGACTTAACAGGAGTCTTTGTCTTTGCCTTTGAAATAGTGATGTGAGTAGGGCTGAAACCCCCCTCAGAAGCCGGTACCTGCACAGCGGTTCCGGACCCATCTCAGGGAGCGACGTCCGAAGGTCCTGCAGCAGTTAATAGTAGGCCTTGATGGCTCCCCATGGGAGTCCGTATCGGCCATCGGTTCAGAAGCGGCGGACGACAGGGGCTGCAAAAGCGCCTCACTGACGACAGCCGAACCGGACGCTGGCTCCAGCTGAAACTAGTCCTGTTTGGACCTCGGAGGCCTGTCTTTGTCTTTGCGCTTCTTTTGAATTCCGGTAGTGTCCGATGACATTCTATAATTGAAGCGTCTGCCAAAATAATTTAGAGCCCAATCGTACCTGCGCTTGATAGTACGAAAATTGAACCTGGCACAGAACAGACAACAAGAAATGTCGTGGTCAGGGCCTAAGCAAGGTAGACAGTAAGAGTGGAAATCTTTATGAGGTATTTGTTTCCCACACGATATACAATTATTAACTTTTTCTGACATCGGAGGAACAAGAAAAATATTCCCCAACGGGGTACTTAGCTTTGAGAAGAGAAGTAAGAACTTCGGACCGACAACAACAAAATACGCTGTTCGAAAATCGCCAACCAACGACTTGCGAGCTGCTTTCCACCGCACGGCAAGAAAGACTGGAGAAGATGGCGTCGGCTGAGGGCTATGTACCAGAGCGTACTGACGTCAGGGTACTAGCTTGTACAGCCGACGCCGGACCCAGACTTTGGGATTCTGGCCGACCTCGGGCTGCCTGCCGGCAGAAGCACCCTACAGTTATGACTGCAACAGTGAAACACGAAGAACATCTGCCCATTATTGGGACTCCTAGTAATGTAGTTTGTAAACTGTTGTGTACCACCTGATTATCCTTTTTTTGTAATGCTAAAACCATCCCCCATATTTTCCCCTTCTGCACCCAAACCTGCATCTAAGTGACAAAAACCGAGCTAATCTATCCCCCATATACAAAATATCCCACTGTTTGTGTATATCTTGTAAGTATCTGGTATTGCCCCCAAATTCCATAATGAATCTAAGATGAGAATCAGATTTTAAACTTTTGTCTCTATATGAAAGAGTCTGCTGTCTAACAACTTCATAGACCTTCTTGCTGGTCATATCAACATCATATTTACGATAGCCTTGATCATAAAATCTATGGGCCATATCACATACCTGAAGATTATAATTCTCTGCAGTAGAACATATTCTTTTTAATTTTAAAAATTGAGACTTAGGGATGTTCTTAATAACATGAGAGGGTGACAACTGGAGGCATATAACAAATTGTCAAACTGTGGCTATTTCCTGTAAACATTACTGCTCAATGTACCATCTTCCAGTACTTGAACCTGCATGTCTAAAAAAGTCACACTCTCCCGATGGTAATTCAGTGTAAAGTTAATCCCCCATTTGTTTTCGTTGAGATACTCAACAAACTCAAATAATGCTCATCTGACCTCCTTATTAGCCAACAATTGTCTAAATAACGACACCAAATATCTATCTCCCCTAGAAATAAATTGTGATTGACGTCATAGATTAAATGATGTTCAACATAGCCCATGAACAGATTCGCATAAATGGAAGCGAAAGATGCTCCCATGGCAGTACCATTCAGTTGTAAATAGCAAACATTTGGCTGATAGAGATGATATAAAATTTTTTGATGCTTGTATATCATCAATCAAAGGGGGAGCTGGGGATTCAGTCCAGTTTGACTCCTGCAAAGACCTATTTACTAAATTAACCAATGAGATGAAAGAAATGAGGATTCAGATTTGGCATCTTAGATTACTCAAGGCACATTCAAACAACATCACCCCACAAGGCTTGAGGGTCAAGACACAACCATTTGTTAAGGGGGTTGATGAAACTATTTAATTGAATGGCAACAAGTACAACATTCATCTTCTATGAGTTTTGTAAAGATTCTGATAGACGTCTACGAAAGTAGACTCATATCCTTGACTGGGAGTATGGGGGAATTATGTACTAAATTGCAAGAATATAAAGATCATGATATATATCAAGAACAAGTCTATTTACTTTCAGGATGTTTGATACAATTGGAACAGGATTTGAAAGGCAAAATGATTAAAATGTTTGAGAGCGATGTTAGGGACTATTCTACAAGTAAATCATTTGTACTTAAGAAAACAGTCCAGTTTATTAATAATAGATCAGGTCCATCCCAGCCTAATTTTAAAAGAAAAGGAAAAAGATCTATATTGAAAAATACCAAATCTACATCAGACACATCAGGGAATGAATTTTCCTCCAATACAGACAGTGAAGGAACAGTTTTACACAACTCTCCACCTGTCAAAAAGGGCAATGTTGGTTTCCCTTTAGGAGATCTAGGCAGGGGAGGGAGGAAACAGGAACAAGTTTGTAAGCCATGTTAGCAGTGTTAACATGCAAATAAATGACTGCATGTTCATAATATTTCATAACTGGAACTCACACAAGTAGAACAGAAATTGTTGATTAAAGGTATGGGTTTTGTCCCCAACTTCATGGTGTCAAATTTTTCTTTTACACAAGACGTCATTAGTTTTTGGGGCAAATTAAATTTAAAACTATATTTTGCAGACTCTGAGCCATATGTTGAGAATTTACATAATTTCAGGTTCAGGACTTCTATTTTTCTACCTCCCATGAACAAAAACGTAGCTATTTTTCAAAATTTGGCGTTGAAAGTGTTACATTTTCCTAATGTTAAAAAAGTAGAACATGTTCAGGATAATATTACTAGGGAGGAACGTGTGGTCCTTTGCAGACTGAGCAAAAACAAGGATGTAGTTACTATCCAGGCAGATAAAGGGGGAGCAGTGGTCATCTGGGATAGGCATCTGTATCATAATGAAGCCGTTTGTCATCTTTCAGATCAACAATATTACCAACATATGTATTTGGATCCTACTAATATTTTTAAAGCTGAAATTGATTTTTTTTTAAATCTGGTGTGTGAAGAAGGCATTATATCCAAGCATGATAAATATCATCTTACAGTGGTGAATCCTGCTAAACAAATTTATATGCTACCCAAAATACATAAAAACTATGAAAAACCTCCGGGTAGACCTACAGTATCAGGATGAGGTTCCTTAATGGAACCCCTATCTGAATATTCGACTAAATATTTAAAGCCATTGTTGACACATGTTAGAGCACAGATTCAAGACACCACACAATTTTTGAATATCATAAATAATATACAGTTGGAAAAGGGTTGGTTATTGTGCACTTTAGATGTTAGTGCCCTTTATACAAATATTCCACACTGGGTTGGGTTTATTAGTGTTGGATTTTTGGCTTTCTAAAGTCTCCCTTTATCCGCCCGAATTTAACACATTTATTTTGTGCTTAACAGAGCACGTGCTTAATAAAAATGTTTTTTTTATTTTGAGAATGTTTGCTATTTACAACTGAAGGGTACTGCCATGGGAGTGTCTTTCACTCCCATTTATGCAGATCTGTTCATGGGCTATGTTGAACATCATTTAATCTATGATGTCAATCATAATTTATTTCTAGGGGAGATAGATATTTGGCTTCGTTATTTAGACGACTGTTGGCTAATATGGAGGTCAGATGAGCATTATTTGAACTCGTTGAGTATCTCAACGAAAACAAATGGGGGATTAACTTTACACTGAATTACCATCGGGACAGAGTGACTTTTTTTTTAGACGTGGAGGTTAAAGTATTGGAAGATTGTACATTGAGCAGTAATGTTTACAGGAAATATCCACAGTTTAACAATTTGTTATATGCCTCCAGTTGTCAACCTCTCCATGTTAAGAACATCCCTAAGTCTCAGTTTTTAAGATTAAAAAGAATATCTTCTACTGCGGAGAATTATATCTTCAGGCATGTGATATGGCCCGTAGATTTTATGATTGAGGCTATCGTAAATATTATGTTGATCTGGCCAGCAAGAAGGTCCATGAAGTTAATAGACAACAGACTCTTTCATACAGAGATAAAAGTTTAAAATCTGATTCTCATCTTAGATTCATTATGGAATTTGGGGGCAATAACAGACACTTACAAGATATTATACACAAACATTGGGATATTTGATATATGGAGGCTAGATTAGCTCAGTTTTTACCACTTAGATGCAGGTTTGGATACAGAAGGGGAAAAATATGGGGGCTGGTTTAACCATTACAAAAAGGGTAATCAGGTGGTACACAACAGTTTACAAACTACAATACTAGGAGGCCCAGTAATGGGCAGTTTTCCATGTGGACACTGCAGGTTTTGCAGAATGGTCCCTAACCAAAGTTCATTCACTTCCTTTAACAGTTCTAAAGTATATGATACAAGAGCTTTTGGAAATTGTAGTAGTGATTGGATGATCTATGTGGTAAACTGTGCTTGCTCTGCCTTTTATGTTGGGCAGACTTCTCACCCATTCAAACTTAGAATATCAAAACATATCAGTGTCATTAAATGTCATTGAAACACAAAATGATCTATATAAACATCAGGTATTACATCCTTCTGCTACGTTTAGGTTTACAGTTATAGACAGAATATATAAACCAAATACTTCTTCAGAAAATTTGCATTCTTTTTTTGGATTACAAAGAAAGAATGTGGATCATTACATTAGGTGGCTTATTTTCTCCAGGACTGGATGAAGAATTGTGATTGGATAATTGTATGGTCCATCATTGGGCTGTTTTATATACATATACTGATTGTAACACTAATTGTTAGATAGCACTGATAAAGGCTTTATGCTGAAATAGGTATGCTTTGTCACCCTTTGGGTGTCAATATTTTTGTATATTCACTCATGGGTATTCTAGCCCATTAAACTTTTTTATTAAAGTTTTTTTTGTGGTGGAATTCAGTGCCGACCTGTTTGGTTTTTGGATTTACATGCTTTGGTTGGGCCATGCACTTTGCCATAAGTGTGTGGGATCCATTGTTCTTATTACAGCAATAACCCATGGCTGGGTGCAAGTACTGTAGGATTTACCCAAGGCTGGCATGTTTTGGTCACGAGGGTAAAGCCCAAGTGACCAAACAAAGCCAACCATGGGTAAATCCAGCACTACCCACACCCAGCCATGGGTTATTGCAATTACACAATGAAATTGCTTAAGAAAAAAATTACTTACTTTTCTTAAATACAGTACAGAATCAATTATCCGAACTAGCTTTACAATGTTTTCTTGTAAGAAAAATCATAAAGTCTGAATATGTAAACATTACATGTATTTGCTTGAGCTTGTTTCTTGAGATTGTAGCTAGCTTGTGTGTGAAAAATATTCTTTATTGTCCACTCGAATTGGTGAATGGTTGAAAAGTGTACTCCTGAGTGCAGGAAAAAAAAACAAGATTTTAGAAGTTTTTATTCGGTTCAATTATATGTTTGATTACCCGAACTACCCCAGTTCCCAATTAGTTTGGATAATTAACTCTCTACTGTAATGTCTTTGTATAACGTCTCCGTGGTGTTCTTCCGCTTTCTTTCGGTATCCTGCTGCTTTCTTGATGTACTGAGCATATGTATGGGACTTACATTCCCCTCTTACACAGTACATCAGTGCTTTGGAAAGGAGGTAACCGAGAAAATAAGATCTATGTTGCTTTTTTTTTTTTAAATAAATTTTGAAATCTGGGCAGTTCAGGGGTACGAGAGAGGCAGGGCAGAAATAAAAGAAAAATCAGGTCCTTTTCTTTAGTTTTGCATAATGCACCTGATTTTCACTGTATTTCTGCCCTGTCTCTCTCTCACTGATAAACTGTCTGGGTTTCAAACTTCCTACTTCTTGACCTCTTAGCTCAAGGAAACTGGAAAGCTGTAGCATATATTAATAGAAGAAAGTCTGGGCAACCGGACTTTTTTCTAATGGTATATGTTTAAATTTACAACTGGCATGCTGGTTGGGCTGACCAATCAGCGTGCACATTTTTGCATGTTAATGACTAGTCATTGTACAATAACATATATATCAAATGGGAGAGGACCCATGATACAGCACTGAGGGACACCTGTAGTAACTGGCTGAAAAGATGAGTAGGCTGGTTGCCTTCTAGACAAGTAACTAAGAAACCACAAGGAGTACTGTGAAAGTCCTACTGAGGAAAGATGAATGAGCATTTGTTGGTGCAAAACAGTATCAAATGCCTTTGACAAGTCTAAGAATACGGTGGACACAAGCAGACCATTGTTTTTATGTTAGTTTATTATTCTGGTAAAATGCAGTAGAGCAGTAATGGTGCTGTGCTGGGGCCTGAAGTCATGTTACATTTCTGAAAGCAGGTTACATGAAGTTAGCTACCGTATCAGCTGTATATGGATGCATTTGAGAGGGACAGAATCACTATTGGTCTGTAATTACTAAATTCCGTAGATGTGCCACCTTTGTGCAGTGGCACGATGTAGGATGTTTTCCACAGTGAGTATCTTTCTGCTATGGACCTATTAATTAGTCTAGATAGACGTAAGGCTATGACTTTTGTGGCCATTTTTAGGAAGCCTTGACAGCAGTTGGTCAACAGCTAAGAAAGTAGTTTTTAGTTTAAGAAGCAATTTCACTGTGAGCAATGGGGGTACTGGACTAAAACTGAAGAGCTGTGGGTGGTTTTGGTTGTACAGGGGTAGAGAGAGGAGGACAGCCATATTATTGTCTAAGAGAGACAATACTGACTGCATAAAGTAGGAATTAAACTGTGTGGAGATAGTCTCTGTTGTATTGCCTGTTTTTGAGAAAGAGTGGTGGTCTTGTCAAGGTGGAGCAGTTTACTTAGTGATGACCAAAAATGTTTTGGGTTGTTTTGATGTTTCACTCAGTCCAAACCCTCACAGGTCTTGTAAGATGGTAGAGCATGTTTGCTTGTCCTACTTGACATGGAGTTTTGCAAGGTTTCTAAGATGTCTAAATTGTTGGAAGGCATTTTGAGTTCTATTTTTATACCAATTTTTCCAGGCTTTATCCCTTTTTATCATACGTTTGTTTTGTCAGCCAGTGTGTGGGGTTGGACTTTACTCTCTTATTATGTACTAGTGCTATAATTATACAGTTTCTGTATTAAAATATTACTGTTTTATAGTATACCTAAAGATGGCAAAGACCCTTCCAACCCAGCTTCATATACACCCATTTCAATTTTAAACCACGACTATAAAATGCTTATGTCTACACTAGCTAAAAGAATGGCAAAGGTGTGGCCAAAATTGATAGGTATGGATCAATGTAGTTTTATGGAATGGAGGCAAGCATGTAGCAACATTAATAGAACAATGATGATAGGGAAGTAGAATGTAAGAAAATACTGCTGTTGCTGGTGGGTCTTGATTCAGAGAAAGCATTCGACAGAGTAAGCTGGGATATTACAAGTAGGGCAATGGATGCATCTGCATTCCATAATACAATATTTAGGTTAATGAGGGAGAAATATGAGGGATCAGAGGCAAAAAGTAAAGTGATAGGGTTCCTCTCTGATAAGGCATGCCTGAACAGAGGAGCCAAGCACGGGTGCCCTCCCCTTTGTTATTTGCGTTATGTTTAGAGCCACTGGCAAAAAAAATAAGGGACTCAGAAATTCAAGGATATAATTGGTATAGCAATCAAGAAAAGTTGGCTTTATTTGCAAACTATATCATTTTATACCCGATAAAACCAGAAAAAGACATTGCAGTGTCTTTGGTTACACAGCAGGTCAAAATCTTCGGGGGAATCTTAGTTAAATGCAACTATAGTTTAGATACACAGACAGTATCCAAGATCGTATGCAGTAATTCCATCCCAGTCTACTAAGATTTTTACTATTTTAATATATGCAAGCTTCTTCACAAATGGCAACACCTGCCCAAAAGACTTTACACTAGGGGTTAGTCTATAGCAACTGTTGGCACTGCAATTCAATAGCAGATGACTATTTTAATATGATCTGACAGTGAACATGATCAAAAATAAACTGCTTATTCTTACAGATGCAATTAAATGGGCAAGAGGACAACAGCTTCCCAATGAAACTTTTCCTGAATTTTTGTCATTAGGAGTCTGTAGACATGACAGACATTTTAGAGACTTCCTTTTCAAGTGGATTAGATTCTTCTGTATGCCATTTGTTGGACTCCTACTTAAATAATGGAGACTATTCCCAGGTAACTGGAACCATGCCTTCATATGTTTTATAAGTAACTACACTAACAAGTAACCTACAACAGTGAATTCAGATGAATGAAGTTGAGGTGGGTGGTTTTCCTACAGGCTATGTTAACAGAGAATAGATTGGTCTATTACATTTTGAGTATGTTACAGATGAGGAGATACGTCAGCAACAATCTAGTCAAACCTCAATGCATTTCACATTGGTTGTGAATAACAACCCTCATTTCAGATTACTGTTTTGAATACATCTGGATCACTGTTAACACAGGAACTTTAGGCATTCCTAAGATATTTCAGGAGTTGTTACTGACACAGCTTTTTATGAGCATGTGCATACATTCATTTATGTGAAGTTGTGATGTTTTTCATGTCTTTTGTTTTACAATACTGTATGTTAAAGTTTACGCAAAATGCTCAATAATCTCTACACTGTCTTAAAAAAATAAGATAAAATTTCATCTTTCACATCGTTAAAGCAACTGCTGGGGTAGCAGGTGCCATAAGACTGCTGGAAGTCAGAACAAAGGATATCTGTCTTGTACTAGAAATATGAAGGACCACTGGGAAATGAATGCATGCCACAGGACAATTTCACTGCAAGTGAGTAACAATATGGAATACTGAAGTTCGCTGAGTTCAAAGGAAATGCAAAGAGGGACACAATCTTATCCTAAAGAGTTTTCTGATTTTAACTGGATAAGACTGGTATAAGCCAACTTCCCAAACAAGTTCTATCACCTTTTCCTTTTTTCTTTTATACCCCCAATAACCAACAAGTTCCCCTCTAAGCACCATATACAGTACTAACCATTCTCTTGACCAGGGTGGGGGGAAAGCTCACAGATCCATTCAATCACTTCTAAGGTGACAGTCGAGAGCTCATGGAGGTATTCATTCACTTCTGAAGTGACAATCGAGTACTGAAAGTGAGCCAACATCTGCATGGGGAACCCAGTTAAACTACCCCCCACTGTGGCATGCGAGTCTGCTACAGCTGCTTTCCTATTGAGATGCATGCATACTCTCCATACATGCCAGCTTCCCTAGCTTCTTGTGCAGTGCAGTCTTCACTCTGTATCCAAGCCACAGTACTGCAAGCCAGGAGCCTTACAATCCTGTAGGGATTGGACTGCAATGAGCCAAGAGCACTCCCCCACCCAGGATGGGTGAACTGGTGTTAATTGCTCACTCCAACCTTCCCCTGCTCAGCTTTTTCAGCTTCCAGTACTGCCAAATGAACATGAGTCATACAGGGAAAACTCACAGCTTTATACAGCATATTCAGGGCGTTATACTTCTGTGCACTAAAAGTGGGCCATTACCTTCAACTTTTGAAGATTTCAAAAGGATATCGGTGACAAAAGAGAAAACACAGTAACTGCTCTGAAAACTGGCAAAGTCACTGAAAAAGCACAAACATACTATAGACAACCCATTGTATTTTTTCCTCAACAAAGACATGGATAATATTTAACATGCAAACCTATCCTCTCATTCTTTTCAGATTTTTATACATGTTATAAGCAGTGACTGGAAAATTAATCACTCAAGGATAGAAAAGAAAAGCAACAAAAGACTTACCTCAATGAAGTAATCACTCACTGACTGTGTGATTATTAGTTTATCTCATTTCCTGCTTAATGGACAAAATGCTCTACTCTTTAACACTTTAATTTTTCTTTACTAAATTATTTAAGTGCTGGAATTTATACTGCATGTCCACTTATATGCATACAATTCTCATCTCCACCAGCTTATATCCCAATGTCATATTATAAATTACTCAACATTTTCAATATTTAACATGTATGAATGTGTGTGTATAACCTTTACTAGGATCAGACTAACCATCGATCCACAAATGACTGACAGCTAATGGTCGGCCATGATAACCATCAATCAACAAATGACAAAAAATGTTTTTTGTAGGGGGGAGCAAAACACCCCTGCACTCCCACACCTCTTGATAATTATAAATACCAAATTCAAGATCGCACAGCAATGAGGAAAGAGTAATCTCCCTGACTCCTCCCATTCTGTGATCCAACAGTGAAAAAGCCGATAATCTTCAAAGCAAATCGAAGGCCATGCTACTTAATGCTAGGAGCCTTAACCTGAAACTGCACTCACTGGAGGCTCTCCTGGCACTGGACGATGCTGACATCTGTGCAGTCACGGAAACTTGGTTCAAGGCTGCTGAGAGCACCCCTGCCTTACCAGGCTATACCTCAATCCACATATTCCGACCCCAAAATGAGGTCGGGAAGACTAAGGTTGATGGAGTTTCTATTTTCATTAAAGAAAAGCACACCTCCAGCCTGGTTTGCCAGCATGATGCACTATAACTTCTCCAGGTGCAAATGACAATTGGAAAGACACCCATCCAAGTTACAGCCAGCTATAGACCCCCCCATTCCTCCTACCTTGACCAACTTGAGTCTATTAGGGTACCCCCCCCCCAACACTAGTGGAGTTTCTATTTTCATTAAAGAAAAGCACACCTCCAGCCTGGTTTGCCAGCATGATGCACTAGAACTTCTCTAGGTGCAACTGACAATTGGAAAGACCACCCATCCAAGTTACAGCCAGCTATAGACCCCCCCCCATAGCTCAGGACACCCACTCCTCCTACCCTGACCTACTTGAGTCCATTAAGGTACCCCCCAACACCCTGATCCATGGTGACTTCAACTACCCCACCATAAACTGGGTGAACTATTCTGCTCTAATGCACTCACCCAACGATTCCTTGATTTCATCAATTCTAATGCGCTAGACCAGCTTGTCTCATCCCCTACAAGGGGAGATAGCATTCTAGACTTGGTTCTCACCAACATGGGTGACTGCTGCACCACCCCCATAGTAGGTTCTTCGCTGGTGAGATTAGACCATCAGTCTGTCTCATTCAAAGTGTCTAACCCGTCCAACCCCCCCCCCCCCCCCCAGCCGTAACCAGGCTAAAAAACTTCTCAAAACCTGACTACAACCTTCTAAGGGAGGGTATCAGTAGCTTCACACTACCACCCCCCCCCCCAGATGATGCAAATATGCTGAACAGTATGCCAATGCAGTATACAAGCACCTATACAACTACATGGACTCAACCATACCCAACAGAACTAAAACCTGCTCCTCGAGGAAACACAAACCTATGTGGTGGACATCCTCTATCAACAGGCTTTACAACCAAAGAAAGAAACTGTTGCCCAAGGGTAAAAAAGCACAAATTCCCAATTGGAAAAACTCCCTCCTTAGCCTCAACAAGCAAGTTAGGTCACTACTAAAAACATCCAAAGCCAATTATGAAACAAAACTAGACTCCAAAACGAAGGCTAACCACAAAGCCTTTTTCAGTTACGTCAGAAACCTCCATAGCAAAACACAGGTTTGTTCGAATTAGTTCTAAACGGTGCCACTTACACACTGATCCTGTTAATTTAGCCAACCTGCTAGCAGATAGATTCATCGCAAACTTTACCCCCCCTGCCCCCCCCCCCAGAGGCGCAGTCGACATTCCCAATACTTGCCCTGCACCTCACATCTCCATAGATCAAGTGTTAAAGGCCCTATCCATGGCAAAATCAGAGTGTCCATGGGACCTGCTATTATCACAGGTTGTATTCTGCAACATCTCCAAGAACCAGCCTTGCCATTGAGCACCCTCTTCAACCATACCCTAAGTACAGGCTTCATTCTAGCAGAGTGAAGAACTGCCATTGTCGTCCCTTTGCACAAAGGTGGTGCCACTACTGACCCTGGTAACTATCACCCCATTAGCTTGACAAGTCTGATCTGTAAGGCCATGGAGTGTATTATTATGGACCTCATAAACAAGGACATAGGCAATCTCCAATTACGTTACGTGACTCCACCCAATTTGGATTTGTCAAGCTTAGCTCTTGCCTTGTTGAACCTGAATGACATTTTTGAGACTGCCACCAAGGCAATGGATGAGGGAAAATCAGTACACACAGCTTACCTTGACTTGGCCAAAGCCTGTGACACAAACCCCCACTCGAGCACCATCGAAAAGCTAACAGAACTTGGCATAAATCCCTATCTCTTCAGATGGGTGGCCAAATGGCTCACTGATAGGACCCACAAGGTCAAAATTGGTACCACTACCGCCGATAGCAGACCTGTCACTAGTGGTGTCCCCCAGAGATCTGTCCTGGGACCCCTACTGTTTGGCATCTACTTCGCAGAGGTCCAGGCAAAGACAAAAGGCCTGTGGCAGACCAAGTTTGCAAACGACTGTAAGTCGGGTGCTGTCATTGACTCCCCCAAATGATGTTAACATACTTCAAGAGGGTCTTACTGCAACAAATGACTGGTGCCAAAGTCATGGCCTTCAGTTAAATGCAAAAAAAAATGTATGATCATACCATTCACGACCCCTAATCATTACCACATTAGCGGCAACCCCCTAAGCACACAATCTGTGGTGAGAGACCTTGGTATACAAGTTGACAACAATCTCACATTTGACCATCATGTAGCGGCAGTGGTCAGAAAAGCCTTTTACCCGATTCATCTCATAAGTAAAGGGATTGCATTCAGGAAAAAAAGAGGTTATTAGCTCTCTGTACTCTTCCCTCATTAGGCTAATAATTGAGTACAACTCCCTGTTTGATATGTACCTCTCCAAACACCTGCACCAACGGGAAAGGCCACAAAAATACCTCACAAAGAGAATCCATGGCCTCCAACACATGTGCTATGTGGACAGGCTCCAATCACTATCACTCTACTCTGTATAGTACAGATTGCTCAGAGGTGACCTGTGTCTTGCCTACAAGGTAATCTCAGACGCTGCTCTACTAGAGATGCTCCATATTTAAGTCAAACTCCTTGTGTAGTACCCGATCAAAAGACTTAAATCTAATATGTGACATTAACAAAACCTGCTGAAGAGACAGGTTTGTCTCCCAGAGGCTGCCCCATCTCTGGAATAGACTCATCATAAACGTCAAGCAAAGTACATCGCTGACCCTCTTCAAGCGCAACCTTGATGAGTGGATGAGCAACCACAAATTTGTCCCAGGGGTTCCACCTGTGTCTCTCATTGACAGGGGCGACAGGTCCTGACTGTGGTTTCTTTTCTGGGGATAAACTCTTGGTTAGGTTTGTAAGGGCCCCAGAGCCATTAACCTAGTAATCTCCTATGAGCTTTTATTAATGGATTTTCGATCAGTCGTACCTGCATTTTCACTTGTCCATGAACAGACTCGTCAACAAAAGGTTTGGATCTTGTGTGTATGTGTCTATATGCATACACACACACACACACACACACACACATATATATATATATATATATATATATATATATATATATATATATATATGTACATACACACACAAACACACATATAAGACACACACAAACACACATATAAAACACACACGCACATATAAAACACACACACAAACACACATATAAAACACACACACATAAACACACATATAAAACACACACACACACATATAAAACACACACACACACATATAAAACACACACACACATATAAAACACACACACACATATAAAACACACACACACACAAATAAAGGCTCTTGTCCAATAAGCGCCAGCTGCTGGTGGAATGTTCAAAACAAGGACTGCTGACTGAGAATACTTGGAAAATTAGTTTAAAAAATGTAACATCACTGAAGCTTACACTTTCAGGAACAGTAGGTGCTGTCTGAAAAAAAAAAAAACAACTAAAATGCAAATGACAAGGCATGTAGTTAGCATCAGGCGCAAGTAAACCTCTGTTAAACTTACCTTTCTGCCAAGTAGCACTTTGATAACATGCCTGTTTAATGTTATCGGGCATAGTTCATTCTGAAGCAGACACAACCCCAATATCCTAAGAAACAAAGTAATACGTGTTAAAGGCATCATCCTTACACACATTCATCTAACGTCTGCTTAAGCCATTCTGATGTAAAAGTACTGCAAAGAAAATATTTCTATGAAATAGTTATTCTGGCAAGTGTGGCAAGATACTCAGAATGCATCGTTTTTGCTATTAATTTTCATGGCCTTGACCAGACTATCACGGAGGTTACTAATACCTCTCAATGCATTCCCACCCATGCTTAGTCCTCATAACTGCCAGTCAAAAATTCTACCTCCAACTTTTAAAGGCTATGCCTGACACATTTTTGAAAGGGTACAAATGAATAACTAAGGATTAGATGAAGCACTTCACCACCATAGCTACTTCACTTGTTTCCTTTATGTAATGATGCCAGCATACAAACATACTGCTGCACATAAGACATCCAGAATACTTCAGAATCTCACCCCTTACTTCATCAACTAGTATTTTGTGAGAGTGAAGACACATTCAAGACATTCTCAAATATTCCAGAATGACAGCCATAACCTGATCTCTTGATCTTTTATTTCCTGGCAAAGTGTATTCTGGAATTTGACTCAGTATAGCCATAGACTGAGGTGTTCCTTTTACAGGGATACATCAGTCCTGGCAGTATTACTTTAATACAGTAAACTTGTTTCAAGTGTTACGTAGCTACAAGATATTGCTTAATGAAAACCATATGTAGCACAACAATGAACTTGAAAAATATTTAAGACCAGCTCAATGTCCTCTCTTCCAACAAAGGTGCCACTGAGAGAGCTACAAAAGTCCAGAAATGTAAATCCTTAGCATCTTTGGAGCTACTTCCTCTGGGACTACATGACAAATTAAGACAAATTTAGGGAAAATCCTTGTACAGAAATGTAGGTTATAAAACTACAATGAAAACAACAAGCTGATTAAAACCATCATTTGAAATTGGCCTCCATTTATGCAAATGCTACAGCAAACAAAACAGCAATGCAGAATTAAACAAATTCTGTCAAGCCTTCCTATATAACCAATGACCATTAATTTGTCCTTTATTTATACAGTTGATGCATTAATCCTTCACTGGTGGGCATACCTAAACAAATGATACCTATTTTGACATTTTGGTTACGTTCTACATCTGACACATTGATTGAAAGTGTCAGTGCTGTAACAGATTTATTGTTCATAGGACTGATATTTACAATGCTTGTATTAAAAAATTTGTTACCTACTTTTTATTTTTTTTTTTTTGCCTAGTGGAAGATAACTATTCGCCCTGAACACACGATCATTTTATGAGTGGGTTTATGTCATATTACTGAGGTTCAGAAACTCAAAATTCATACAGTCGAGAAAATATGCTTGAGTTTCTGAAAACTCAAATGTAAAGAAGAAAAAAATCCTACATTTTTGCAGGGGGCAACACCCCCTATACCCACCCCCCTGCAAATTATATATACCAACTCCAAGAACGCACTACAGTGGGGAAAAAGGTAAAATCCCCATTAAAGGATGTCCATGTAAATTGTGGCATAGTGGGGATCAGGGAATTTAACCTTTTCCCCAATGTAGTGGGATCTCGGAGTTGGTATCACAGTCTACCACACTTGGGTGCTGGGGGGGGGGGCTTGTTGCCCTCCTGCAAAAACAAAGGTCTTGACCATATGAATTTCGAGGTTCCAAAACTTGATAATATGACATAAATCCATATGACTAGATGTTCCATTTAGAAAGGGATGAGAATCAGATACACCTCTATTTTCTAGACAACATTATCTGCACAGCACTCACCCAAGATATAATAACAGGACAATTCAGTAAGGAAAGAGTAGAAATAAGATGGTCATAAGTGTCTTTGCTGTAGGCAGCTTACATATGTACAATCTAATTTTGGCACACAAAATCTTCACAATTTTAGCTCCTTTAAAAGGCATAGCACTTCTGATCATAACTAAGGCTGAAATGGGAAGGCTATGGTCAGTAAGAAAAATTAAATTATATCAATGCATATACCATATTTGCAGGTTATCCCCACATACAGCGAGTCATAAAGACAAGGGAGATCTTCCAACCTTTCACCAATTGTTTACACATGATCAGATGTCAGGAATAAATGCATAAAATTAGAAGTGACCAACTTGCTGCTGAAGCACAGAGGGCTTCTGAGCACTAAAGTGATGCGCCTCAAAGTGTGACACCTAAACTAGAAGTGTACAGCATACAAGGATATCAGCTACACTAGCTTGAGAAATAAGAGTTAAAATTCTGTACAAGGGATACCAAAATCTTGATATGAATTATGCCCAGTTAACAGCCTTTCAGCAAAATAGATTCTTTATTCTGCTGCTTCTGTTCTTGACATCACAGCAAAGGGGTAGGTGAAAAGGGATAAGTAAGAAAACAGCAAGTATTTTCTCAGAATGCTGCACAAGTCTCATCTTTACTGTAAGGGATTAAAGTGGTATTCTGAGGGAAGCATCAACATTACTGAGATTTCCAACAGTTTGATTTTTAACTCAAAAGTGGCCACAGTACTTGGAAAAAAATAGCTGCTGGCACAGAAGTGATAACCCCCCCCACACACACACACACGCACAAAAAACAATGATTCTAGCGGTTACGATAATGTGAAGAGAAGAGAACTGCAAAAAAATTACATTCTGTCTATAGAGAGGTGATCCCTGAAGATGCTATGAAAATGTAGCAGTAGTCTGGAACTACAACAACAAGACATACAACACTGAACTGCTCTAACCTTGAGGAAAATAAATTATGATAAGGTCAGCCACCTACACTGGAAGCTGATCAAAAGAGGAGAGAGACATTTTAACACTAGTATGGTTATTACCAATAAAGGTATTGGTAAAACTTCTTTATTAATACAATCTGAATAATTCAAAAGAACCTATGTGATCAGAAAAGGGACGTAACAGGGAAGGATGAGGAGCAGTGAATGAGTTTGAAATGCTGTTGCTGGACAGATATTTGCCCTTAATTTCCTTTTCTTAACCTTCCCTTTCTATTTTTACAGAAGTGAGAGTTCCTTTTTTTTTTTCAATAATTTGTATTTTTACATTAATAAATGTCACAAACAAAAACTATCTTACAACATGACCGTATATATATATATATATATATATATATATATATATATATATATACAAAAAGTCCCTTGATACGAGGCAACAAGCAATATTTCAGTTATCCAAAGGATAAATTATCCACGATAAACAGACTAATGTAAAAATAAAACTGTATTTAATAAAGAGCAAGAGGAAACGTTAGCGCTTTCACGGACTTGCTAATCCGCTTCATCAGACGCTAAAAATTCAAAGCACAATGTTCGTTAAATATCAAAATACAAATCACTCAGCTGTATTAATTAATTAATTAAGGGTCTCATACATTTGATTGTCCTACAATGTTTAAAGGCATATAGCACCATATACAACATTTATAAACCACAATTTAAAACATGGAAAAAACAATTAAAAATATAATAAATATATATGAACCACATGATATATATTCTACTGGGATTATAAAAGTCTAAGAATCTAATTGGGGTAATAATAATATATCCTAGTCCATGCTCAGCAAAACCACTAAAAACTATCTAAGTTTCCTAGCATTCAATATAGGTTTCAGGGATATAGCATCATTTAATCCCCGTCCCCTAAGTGCTCCTAACCTAAGAATCAATTTTAGTTCAGCACTTTCGGTATCATTAACAATGTTACCCATGCGTATGTTCTCAGGCTGGATGTGTAATATTTGAAACAAAAAAGTATGTTGTGTACCTTCTTTGCTGACATGTTTGGCTATAGCATTATATTCTTCTTTTCTCTGAATACTATAGACATGGTCCCTAATCCGTTACCTTAACGACCTGTTTGTTTTGCCCACATAAAAACAAAAACAGATGGTACAGTGGGCAATATAGACCACATTCCTGGTGGCACAATCACCCTTGTTCCTTAGTTGCCACAGATAACCTGTATCCGGATGCCTGAAGAACCTTGATTCATCAATGTATGTGCACTGTGTACAAGCTCCACATTTCTTAGTACCCAGCATTGATGAGTTTATTTCATTGTACAATCTAGTTGCTTTCGTCTGATAACATAGGTGTTGTTGCAAACTCTTACAATTTTTGTATGTAAAGGTGGGAAAGTTACCAACTAACTTTTTTGTATTACCATTTACCAATAATATATGCCAATTATCGTCTATAGCTTTCTGTACCCAATTAACATTGTTGCTGTATGGTACAACAATGGATGGAGTCTATCATTCTTTTTTATTAACCACTCTTGTGCCGGAGATGCCAGATGAAAAAAATGGTTTAGCTCTGTCCTTTCTAAGTTCTCCCATCTGTGTATAAACCCTATTGATCTCATCTTCTTTATAGCCTCTTCTCAGAAAGCCTTCCTTCAGTTGATCCAATTCCACCTGCAATATCAAATCATCACAGCATAGCCGAGAAAATCTCATAGCCTGTCCTTTCACAATGTTGTCAAACAACATTGGATTATGCATGCTTTCGCGATGCAGAAATGCTGGGCGATAGCATGGTTTACGGTATACCTTTGTTCTCAGTGTATTGGCTTCCACATATAGTGTGACATCCAAATAATTTATCCTACTAATAGAATGACACATAGTGAACTTTAAAAAAACACTGGTGGAGTTAAGTTCAAATATGGCAGTGCAACCTTCTTCCTTCCCTTGCCAAATGAGAAAAAGGTCATCCACAAAACGCCTGTAAAACAGGATATTCGGGTGACCTATCAAGTGCTCTTGCTCCTATGCAACCATGATAAGGTTAGCATAGGTGTTGGCAGAACTAGCGCCCATAGCTACTCCCCTCTTTTGTTTATAATATTTATTGTAAAACAAGAATATGTTATTGTCTAGTACCATTTCTAACAAAAAGCAAAGGAAGTCTGCTTTCAAAGCCTCCATTCCATTCTCATTGACCAATAGTTTTTGCAATATTCTTATACCCAGATTATTGGGAATGCTGGTAAACAGGGCTTCAACATCCATAGTAACGAATGTTAAACCCCTGATATCATTACGAAAATACATAAACTCATGTAAGTCTCTCAAAAAATGTTCGGTATCCTTCAAAACATAGGTGTACCTAGACAAAACATCTTTCAACTCTTGATCCAAATAAATGGACAAAGGTTCTGTAGCCCACCCAGCCCCCGCCACAATGGGTCTAAATTTAGGGTGGGTAGGGTGTTTATGGATCTTGGGCAATCCATGCATTCTTGGAATCAGTGGGTGTTCAGTAATGAAGTAGTCAAATAACTCTTTAGTAATAATGCCCATCTTTGAGCAATCCAAGAGAGACAAATATATATTTCTCAAAATTTCATGTATATTGTCTAAACTGACCTCCTTATAAGCATCAGTGTTAAGCATTTCTAACATTGTGTTCATATAATATGATGCATCCATAATAACAATCGGGCCACCTTTATCAGATGGTCTAATAGCAATTTGATCATTGTTTTGTAAACTCTCTAATGCTTCAACTTCATTCATATCTAAATTGTGCCCATTATTAGATTTTGTAAAATCAACATTATAAAGCGTATTCTCAACATCTTTCAGAAAAGTGTCTACATTTGGTGGCAATTGTGGAACATGGTTACTCTTCTTTTTATAAACAAAACTTTCTCTATTAATGTTATGGCCCATTGTTAATTTCAAAGCAAGTTCACGAGCAAACATGCGTACAGACAAAATAGCGTCACTAACATCGGTACAACCCGTTGGTATAAAACCCAAGGCCTTGTTCAACAGCTCATATTCATTAAAGGATAATACATATTGTGATATGTTCCAAACTAAGTCTCTTGTGTCCACATTTTCTTTATGGTACGCACCTGTTGTTGCGGTGCTTCTTTGCGCTTCTGTCCTCGTTGTGGATCCAAGTCTATTGACTTTTTCCTTGCTGTTCTTATCGGCAAGGGAAAAGCCGAAAAATCCAATTTATGTGGCCCATCCATCAATATTTTCCGTCTGACATCAGTCGTATGGCGTACAACCACTTCATCTTCCGTTGTTATATGTGAACCAGTAGGTACTTCCATGGGTGTAGAATACGTGGAAGTAGCTTGCTGTGGGGACGCCAAACCATCCACAGTATGCTCCTGGCATTCTTCATTAGTGTTGTCCCGTATAACAGTTCGTGTCTCTTCAGACCTCTCTGTTGGGATTCATTCTTCTTCATTCGAAGTAGTTCTATTGGCAATGCCTTTCACATGACCAATCGTTGGTAGGCGGGCTTCCCTTCCATGTTGTTGTCGGTTATTGCTAGCAATTACTGCATTCTCAAAGTTAGTAGTTCTGGGCCACATGGAAACATTCTGTTTCCTGAAATCATCCATATCTCGAGCCAATTTCTTTTTCTTAATATCAAGCAACTTGGTTTCATACCTTAATACTTTGTCAATAACATCTTGCAAGTAAACCTCTGTCGGGCCATCACCATATAGTTTAAATAATTCATCCTGTTGTTGAATGATCTCATTTCCGAGATCACTTTCAACCGGATGAAAAAAGTCTAGTAACAGTTCCATGTAAGCTTTACTTGTATTTAAGTTTATTTGTTGCCACCTTGATAACAGGTCCGGATACGTATTGCCATACGTTGGCATATTTAGGACACTTAAACCATGTGGAACTACATTAAGATTCAAGCTGGCTTCTAAATGATAGCGTTGGCATTGTAGACGCTTGAATCTAAAAGCATTATTCTCTAGATCCCGTTTTAAATTTCTAATGGTCACTTCATCTCCAGTAGTTAATGAAGTGGTCCGATATCTTTCGATAGATCAATGTTCATGAGAGGATTCACTGTAGTGGTCAACAACCCTCTCAATCTGTTATTCATATTCAAACAGTTAGTATTATTTACGTTAGTTATTTCCATTCTAGCTGCTGCCTCCATCCACAAACCGTAGGGTAGATATGAGAAAATAAAACAGACCAGGTACCCAATAAATATCCAAAAAGTCCCTTGATACGAGGCAACAAGCAATATTTCAGTTATCCAAAGGATAAATTATCCACGATAGACAGACTAATGTAAAAATAAAACTGTATTTAATAAAGAGCAAGAGGAAATGTTAGTGCTTTCACGGACTTGCTAATCCGCTTCATCAGACGTTAAAAATTCAAAGCACAATGTTCGTTAAATATCAAAATACAAATCACTCAGCTGTACTAATTAATCAATTAAGGGTCTCATACATTTGATTGTCCTGCAATGTTAAAGGCATATAGCACTATATACAACATTTATAAACCACAATTTAAAACATGGAAAAAACAATTAAAAATATAATAAATATATATGAACCACATGATATATATTCTACTGGGATTACTACACCTATGGAAGTACCTACTTGTTCACATATAACAATGGAAGATGAAGTGGTTGTACGTCGTACGACTGATGTCAGACGGAAAATATTGATGGATGGGCCGCATAAATTGGATTTTTTGGCTTTTCCCCTGCCGATAAGAACAGCAAGGAAAAAGTCAATAGACTTGGATCCACAATGAGGACAGAAGCGCAAAGAAGCACCGCAACAACAGGTGCGTACCATAAAGAAAATGTGGACACAAGAGACTTAGTTTGGAACATATCACAATATGTATTATCCTTTAATGAATATGAGCTGTTGAACAAGGGCTTGGTTTTATACCAACGGGTTGTACCGATGTCAGTGACGCTATTTTGTCTGTACGCATGTTTGCTCGTGAACTTGCTATGAAATTAACAATGGGCCATAACATTAATAGAGAAGGTTTTGTTTATAAAAAGAAGAGTAACTATGTTCCACAATTGCCACCAAATGTAAACACTTTTCTGAAAGCTGTTGAGAATACGCTTTATAATGATGTTGATTTTTTACAAAATCTAATAATGGACACAATTTGGATATGAATGAAGTTGAAGCATTAAAGAGTTTACAAAACAATGATCAAATTGCTATTAGACCATCTGATAAAGGTGGCCTGATTGTTATTATGGATGCATCATATTATATGAACACAATGTTAGAAATGCTTAACACTGATGCTTATGAGGAGGTCAGTTTAGACAATATACATGAAATTTTGAGAAATATATATTTCTCTCTCTTGGAATGCTCAAAGATGGGCATTATTACTAAAGAGTTATTTGACTACTTCAATACTGAACACCCACTGATTGCAAGAATGCATGGATTGCCCAAGATCCATAAACACCCTACCCACCCTAAATTTAGACCCATTGTGGCGGAGGCTGGGTGGGCTACAGAACCTTTGTCCATTTATTTGGATCAAGAGTTGAAAGATGCTTTGTCTAGGTACACCTATGTTTTGAAGGATACCGAACATTTTTTGAGAGACTTACATGAGTTTATGTATTGTCGTAATGATATCAGGGATTTAACATTACCAGCATTCTCAATAATCTGGGTATAAGAATATTGCAAAAATTATTGGTCAATGAGAATGGAATGGAGGCTTTGAAAGCAGACTTCCTTTGCTTTTTGTTAGAAATGGCACTAGACAATAACATATTCTTGTTTTACAATAAATATTATAAACAAAAGAGGGGAGTAGCTATGGGCACTAGTTGTGCCAACACCTATGCTAACCTTATCATGGTTGCATGGGAGCAAGAGCACTTGATAGGTCACCCGAATGTCCTGCTTTACAGGCGTATTGTGGATGACCTTTTTCTCATTTGGCAAGGGAAGGAAGAAGGTTGCACTGCCCTATTTGAACTTAACTCCACCAGTGATTTTTTAAAGTTCACTATGTGTCATTCTATTAGTAGGATACATTATTTGGATGTCACACTATATGTGGAAGCCAATACACTGAGAACAAAGGTACACCGTAAACCATGCTATCGCCCAGCATTTCTGCATCGCGAATGCATGCATAATCCAATGTTGTTTGACAACATTGTGAAAGGACAGGCTATGATACTTTTTCGGCTATGCTGTGATGATTTGATATTGCGGGTGGAATTGGATCAAATGATGGAAGGCTTTCTGAGAAGAGGCTATAAAGAGGATGAGATAAATAGGGTTTATACACAGATGGGAGAACTTAGAAAGGACAGAGCTAAACCATTTTTTTCATCTGGCAACTCCGGCACAAGAGTGGTTAATAAAAAGAACGATCGACTCTATCCATTGTTGTACCATACAGCAACAATGTTAATCGGGTACAGAAAGCTATAGACGATAATTGGCATATATTATTGGTAGATGGTAATACAAAAAAGTTAGTTGGTAACTTTCCCACCTTTACATACAAAAATTGTAAGAGTTTGCAACAACACCTATGTTATCAGACGAAAGAACTAGATTGTACAATGAAATAAACTCATCAATGCTGGGTACTAAGGACTTGTGCACAGTGCACATACATTGATGAATCAAGGTTCTTCAGGCATCCGGATACAGGTTATCTGTGGCAACTAAGGAACAAGGGTGATTGTGCCACCAGGAATGTGGTCTATATTGCCCACTGTACCATCTGTTTTTGTTTTTATGTGGGCAAAACAAACAGGTCGTTAAGGGAATGGATTAGGGACCATGTCTATAGTATTCAGAGAAAAGAAGAATATAATGCTATAGCCAAACATGTCAGCAAAGAAGGTACACAACATACTTTTTTGTTTCAAATATTACACATCCGGCCTGAGAACATACGCATGGGTAACATTGTTAATGATACCGAAAGTGCTGAACTAAAATGGAATCTTAGGTTAGGAGCACATAGGGGACGGGGATTAAATGATGCTATATCCCTGAAACATATATTGAATGCTAGGAAACTTAGATAGTTTTTAGTGGTTTTGCTGAGCATGGACTAGGATATATTATTATTACCCCAATTAGATTCTTAGACTTTTATAATCCCAGTAGAATATATATCATGTGGTTCATATATATTTATTATATTTTAATTATTTTTTCCATGTTTTAAATTGTGGTTTATAAATGTTGTATATAGTGCTATTGTGCCTTTAAACATTGTAGGACAAGCAAATGTATGAGACCCTTAATTAATTAATTAATACAGCTGAGTGATTTGTATTTTGATATTTAACGAACATTGTGCTTTGAATTTTTAACGTCTGATGGAGCGGATTAGCAAGTCTGTGAAAGTGCTAACGTTTCCTCTTGCTCTTTATTAAATACAGTTTTATTTTTACATTAGTCTGTCTATCGTGGATAATTTATCCTTTGGATAACTGAAATATTGCTTGTTGCCTCGTATCAAGGGACTTTTTGGATATTTATTGGGTACCTGGTCTGTTTTATTTTCTCATATAGATATAGATATATATATATATATATATATATATATATATATATATATACACATATGTTATACATTGATGTCAAACACCACAGGATATAGGTCGTACAACATATCTATTTACACTATGTACATAGATGCTTTCACTGTTAGTTCCACAGTTATATAGACAGTATATACATTCATAATATCCAAGTTATTATTTAATATCTGAACTTGTATGTGTTCTTTGGTTCCATTATAGTGTATTTCTAAGTTGCTGTGTGATGAATTATGCTAATATGATATTAAAGGTTTGGTTTTTTCCCAAATTTCTCTGGATTTCATGTTTTTGTTTCTTTTATCTATTAATATTTTATGAGCTAAAAGGTGTTGTATAGCTACTTGTTTAAAACCCTCCCAAGAGACAGTTATCATATCTAGCCATTTAAAAGCTATATACAGTTTCATTAGTAGGAAAATTGTTAAAAGTGTATTTGCTTGTTTTCTTGGTATGTTGGGAGGGAGAATGTGTAATAGAGTGAATTCCCAAGTTAATGTTGATGTTTGATAACCTGTTTTTTGTAATTGTACCTTGAGAGAGTTCCAGAGTTTATAGACACATTTACAGCTACAAAATACATGGATTAAGTCAGCTATCTGGTCCTTATAGTGTGGGCAGAAAGGTGATTAGCAGTGAGAGTTTCTGACTCAGAACTTTTTTTTTTTTAAAAAAGGTCCTTTTCTCAATAAGTTGGGCAACATTTGTACTACATATCTGGACAGAATGGTCAGCAAAGGTACTGATACTGTTGTTGTTTCAAGAGACTAACATTCACATTTTCGCTATGCGCGTTTTAAACAGCAGCTATAAACAAATGGAGGTCACAAAGAAATATTAATTCCTCAGTCTAGTAATGCAGATGAATTAAGCCCTGACTGCATCCAGACAACCAATGTTCGACTAACAGCAGTGGCAGTGGAGGGACTGGGTTAGGGAAGGACAGCAATGAGTAGATGATGCCAGCCTGCCCATTCTAGGCGGAGGAAAGCAGCTCAGATTACAATTGTGACATCTGCAGTAGTGCAGAACTAGCATGTTGACACAGCACAGCTGTGTCCCACTTAGCCAGAAAGTTATACACACACTGAACATATATTCACCTCCTGAAAGCAGTTACATTGGAGAAGGAGATGGTATAGCTCCCCATACTAGTAGGGTGCAAGAGGGGATGAAACCCTCCGGTAAAATACTTTAACACTCGTTTAGAAACCTACCAGACTCTCTGCTCACTCTTTTCACTTTGCAAATGCATTTTCTTTCATCTACAAGACTTGCAGTTTTGAATCTTGCACTTATAACAGATAGCCTTCATATACAACTGATGTGCTTTTTATGGAACAATGTGACACTGAATTTTATATAAAGACAGAATTGCTAATAATCAGTTTAACTTTACATTTACAGTGAAGATTAAATAAGATGATATCTGGATGTCATTTTAACTGGCAAAGTTAAAAAATGTGTTACAACAAGATTATACATGAAGGAGACTTTAGAAGAAACACTTTTAAATGGAAGCAGTTGCCAACTATCACCTAATAATACAGCCTTTCCATAAGTTTAACTGTTTAGGATCAAGAGACTCAGTAGTAAATACAAAGATTTTTCTTTCCATTTCTAAAGTGGTGGATACATTGACTAGTAATACCAAGATGGCTGCAGTACAAGCAGTAGGTTGATCAGAACTCTCCCAGTGTGAAAACTGAGAAACTATTAAAGAGTTATCAAACTGAGTAATTAAACTGCCTGGATGCCAACAAAGAAAGTTTTGAGTTAGAAAGTGAAAATCAAATTACCAAAGACATTTTTAAATACAAAACAGGTTGTGAAGAAACTAAACAAATGTTTAACCAATAGTTTACCATCAAGTTGAAGTCTGCTTCGCATTCTTCTGACAATAAGAAAGCCCGCACAGATTTTGTTAGTGGAACCTTTTCCATAGTTCCAACGGAAAGTGTTTGTGCAACAGGAAAAAAAACAAGGAGGAGGCAAAAGAATAAGTAGTACTGGGACTTGTACTAGAAACCAGTGCTTGGAGACCATGATGATCAGGAAGCAACAATGTGACCTTAGCAAATAAGTGGAAGAAAGTACAGTTGTGTACACTTACCATAAATGTGGATGTTGAGTGTATTCACTGTTGCAGTCATCACATACGGGTTATCTGCTTGCACTAGCCCTCAGTCGGGCTGCTTATCAAAGTCTTGAGTCCTACGCCGGTTGCTGTCTCATCTTCTATGACGTCAGGTAGTTGGGGTATAAAGCATGCAGCCAACGCCATTACATCAGTTTTTCTTGCTCCAGATGTCATGCGCCCCCATAATGGGAAATAATTATATACAAGGTTACACCTCCAACAAAAAAGCAAATACACCAAAAAGCTTTAAGCATAGTAAGCAAGAATAGAGGCATAGTCAATAGAAGTCAGGGGGCTGGAGGGAGGGTAACCAGGACTGCAACAGTGAATACACTTGAACATCTACATTTATAATAAGTGTACAGAACTGTACTATGTTCTTCGTGTTTCACTGTTGCAGTCATCACATTTGAGTAGATTCCCAAAGCTAAGGATGAGAGGAGGTAATTAGATAGCATTAGGACCAGCTATAAGGCCCTGCAAGACTGCAGTGGCAAAGCCAGCTCTGGATTTAGAAAAAATTGGCAAGTGGTAATGCTTAGTGAAGGTATGTACAGAACTCCCAGGTAGCAGCTTCTAGGATGTCCCGGTAGGGACACCTCTGAGAAAGGCTGTAGAGGAAGATGCAGCCCTGGTTGAATGTGGTCTTATCCCCTGTGGGGTAGGTTTTCCATGGTGCTTACAGCAGAAATTAATGCAATGGCCTATCCACATAGAAATGGTTTGCTTTGAAATGGCCTTCCCCCTCTACCCCTGCAGCAAATGCAACCAGCAGCTGTTCAGATTTCCTGAGAGACTTAGTCCTGTCCAAGTAAAATCTCAGTTGTCTGTGCACGTCTAAGGAGTGCAGCATTCGATCCCCTTTGTTCTGTGAATTAGAAAAGAAGATTAGCAAATGAATGGACTGATTAAGGGCCATACTAGATACCACCTTGAGAATGAAGGAGGGATTGGTCCTGAGGGACACCCTGTCAGCATGAAAGATGATGAAAGGCTCCACTGCCATGAGGGCCTGTAATTCAGACACCCTTCTTGCTGAAGTGATGGCTAGAAGGAAGGCTGTTTTCCAAGAAAGGAATTTCAAATCTGCATTTGCAGCTGGCACAAAGGGAGGTAGTGTGTGCTTTTCCAATACAAAGTTAAGGTCCCAGGCTAGAGCAGGGTCTCTCCTGGGTGGTCTTACGTTTTTGGCCCCTCTGAGGAATTGCTTCAGCAGTGGATGAGAGAAGAGGGGCGGTTCTGTATTGTAATGAGCTGAAACGGCTGAGGCATGAATTTCTGATGGAGGAAAAGGAAAGGCCTTTGTGAAGCATCTCAGTTAAGTATTGAAGAATATGGGGTAAATTGGGCGCTGCTGTGTCCATCCCCTGAGTTTGGCTCCAGGAACAGATTCTTTTCCATTTTTCGGCATAGGATTTTCTAGTACTAGGCCTCCTTACCTCCAGAATGACATCCATCACTTGCTTACTGAGGGACGGTAACAGAGAGATCAGGTAATTAGCCAGTATGCCAGGTTCAGGGTTTGAAGCTTTGGGTGCAGAATCTGGCCCTCCTGCTGGGACAGCAGGGCAGGGATCTGAGGCAGGTGCCATGGTGCCAGCAGTGACACACTGAGCAAGAGGGGGTATCAGTGCTGGCATGACCAGTCTGGTGCAATCAGTATTGTCCTTGGTTTATCCTGTTTGATCTTTAGTAGTACCTTGGAGAGGCAAAGGGGGAAAGGCATAAACTGATAGGTTTTTCCAGGTGAAGGACAGGGCATCCACTTTCCAAGCTTGTGGGGAGTCCTTGTGCAGAATTTGTCCAATTTGTAGTTCTGGGGGGAGGCAAACAGGTCTATCTCTGGGCTCCCCCATTTCTTTCTCAACATGTTGAATATCTTTGGCTCCAGTTTCCACTCGTGTGGGTCCATGAGATTTCTGCTTAGGTCATCTGCCAGTGTATTTAGCTTTCCTGGCAGGAATTGAGTCTGTAGGTGCACTTGGTAACTCAAGGCTGTGTTCCACACAGACATGAATATTCTGCAGAGAACGTATGAGTCGGTTCCCCCCTGCTTGCTTATGTACCACATAACAGTGGTGTTGTCTGTCTTTACCAATAATTGTCCTGGAAGAATGCGGTCCTTGAAGGCTGTCAGAGAATTCTGTACAGCTAACATTTCTTTTTGACTGATATGCAGGTGCTTTTCATTTGGGTTCCATTTGCCCTGAATGCACTGCCATGCCCTGCCAAGTGACCCCCCCCCCCATGCATAGTCTGATGCATCTGTTGTTAGGGTTTGGGCGGCAGGGGGTAGATTGAATGGCAGTCCCTTGTTTTGGTGGCAGGCCTCTGCCCACCAAAGGAACTCTATCTGTACACAAGGTATGATAGGAATCATTGATTCTAGATCCTGAGAATGTTGACACCATAGGCTTTTTAGATGCCATTGTAGTTCCCTCATATGTAGTCTTGCATATGGAATTAGTAGAATGCAAGAGGCCATGAACCCCAGGATTTGCAGTATTTTCCTTGCAGATAGCTGGGTCTTTGCGGCCAGTAGTTTGAAGTAGACTGCCAAATGAACTTGTTTCTCTGGCGTGAGGTAGGCCATCTGGGAAGTTGTATTCAAGCTTGCTCCCAGGAATACAATCTGTTGGCAGGGTACAAGATGTGATTTTTTTTCATTTATGGTGTACCCCGCAGATGTTAGCAATTTCTTTACAAATGCCAGATGATTTAATAGTATGCTCTGGCTTTCTGCCAAAGTTAGACAATCGTCCAGGTATGGGTATATATGAATATTTCTTTGCCTGAAAAATGCAATGACTGGAGCTAGGCACTTTGTGAATACCATGGGTGCAGTAGACAAGCCAAAGGGCAGTGCAGAGAACTGATAGTGCATGTAGCCTGCTCTGAAGAGTAGGTATTTTCTGCAAGATTCCCTTACTTGGATGTGCAGGTAGGCTTCCTTTAAATCCAGTGTTGCCAACCAGGCATCTTTGCCTTGCATGGGAAGCAGCTGATGAAGAGTTAGCATCTTGAATTTTGGGATTACCAAAAATGTGTTAAGGATAGACAGGTCCAGGGTTAGGATGCCAGGAATTGTCTTTTCTGGGTACCAGGAAAAGTCTTTTTAAAGAAACCTTTCCCCCATTCTTTTTCTGGGGCAGCTTGAATAGCCCTGATGCTTAAAAGAGAGAGAAAGTACAGTTGTGTACACTTACCATAAATGCAGATGTTCGAGTATCTTCACTGTTGCAGTCATCACTGTAGGGTTCTTCCTGCCGGCAGGCAGGCCTCGGTCGGCCAGAATCCCAAAGTCTGGGTCTGGCGTTGACTGTTCAGTCATGCTCCCTGACGCCACAGCGCTAGGAGTACAAAGCTGCCAGCCGACGCCATGTTCTCCAGTTTTTCTTGCCCCAGATGTCAGGTGCCCAAAAATGAAGGCCAATAGTAAAACAAAAAAGTAACATACAACAAACCCCATACCCTGAAGCAAATACACCTCAGAAGAAGGGTGAAGTAGGAAACTACAGTAATGAAAGTATAAGAGGGGACAGGAGGGTGGGTAACCCAGACTGCAACAGTGAAGACACTCGAACATCTACATTTATGGTAAGTGTACACAACTGTACTATGTTCATCGTGTTTCACTGTTGCAGTCATCACTGTAGGGTTGAATCCCAAAGCTGAGATAAAGGGTGCTGGTTATAGAGTAGAAGGGGCGGCTAGAAGGCCCTGCAAGACTGCAGAAGCAAAGCCTGCCCTAGACTTAGAGTAAAGAGGGAGATTATAGTGCTTAGAAAAAGTATCCACTGAACTCCAAGTTGCAGCTTCCAAAATATCTTTGGTAGGTACTCCCCTGAGAAAGGCAGCTGAAGTAGCAGCAGCTCTGGTAGAGTGAGTCCTAATCTTTCCTGGGATTTGCTTTCCATGATGAGTAACAAAATCTGATTCCATGAGCAATCCATTTGGAAATGGTCTGTTTTGAAATAGCTTTGCCTTGGGAATTTCTTGCATAAGAAACAAACAGTTGCTCTGTTTTCCTGATATCCTTGGTTCTGTCCAGGTAAAAACGAAGTTGTCTGTGTACATCCAAGGAATGCAAGATCCTTTCCCCCTTATTTTGTGGATTAGTGAAAAAAGTTGGCAGGTGAACAGTTTGATTTAAAGCCACTTTGGAAACTACTTTAGGCATGAAAGTAGGATTAGTCCTTAAAGACACCCTATCTTGGTGAAAAATAATATAAGGCTCCACAGCCATGAGTGCTTGTAACTCCGAGACTCTCCTGGCTGAAGTCAAAGCCAGCAGGATAGCTGTCTTCCATGATAAATACTTAATATCAGATGCGGCAGCAGGCTCAAAAGGAGGCAGAGTGAGTTTTTCCAGAACATAGCTGAGGTCCCAGGCAAGTATGGGTAGTGTCCTAGGGGGCCTTAAATTCTTTGCTCCTCTGAGATATTGTTTCAGACGTGGATGTGAAAAGATTGGAGGATCTGTACTGTAATGTGCAGAGATAGCAGAGGCATGTATTTTTATGGTGAAGAAGGATAAACCCTTATGAAGCAAGTCTGTCAGGTAAAGTAAAATCAGTGGGATATTAGGAATGAGGGGATCTGAATCCTGAGCATGCATCCAGGTGCATAATCTCTTCCATTTACCTGCATAAGATTTTCTAGTGCTAGGCCATCTGGCTTCTAAGATGACATCCATGACCTGTTTGGGAAGGAAAGGATTAATCACAGACCCTGAATTTGCCAGCTTGCCAGGCTGAGAGTTTTGACATGAGTGCAGAACCTGGCCCTGGTGTTGGGGAAAAAGATTTGGAATCAGAGGTAAAATCCAAGGTGGCTCCTGGGATAGAGTCATCAGTGTTGAGTACCAGAATTGATGAGGCCAATTTGGGGCCAGTAAAATCATCGTCTTGGGCTTGGTCCTGCTTGATCTTTAATAACACCCGTGGAAGAAGAGGTAGTGGAGGAAAGGTATACCCAGAGAGGTTTCTCCAATTGAATGATAGTGCATCCACTTTCCACGCTAGTTTGTGAAATGTCCTTGTGCAAAAAATCTGTAACTGGTGTTTGAGGGGTGATGCAAACAGATCTATGTCCGGGCAGCCCCAGACCTCTGTAATCATCTTGAATATTGGGTGGCCAGCATCCACTCTTTTGGGTCTGACAGGTTCCTGCTCAGGCTGTCTGCCAGAATATTTTGTTTCCCAGGCAGGAACTGAACTTGTAGATTCACTTTGCAAGCAAGAGCTGTGTTCCATAGAGTCATGGCTAGTCTGCAAAGGGGGTAGGAGTGTGAACCCCTTGCTTGTTTATGTACCACATAACTGTGGTGTTGTCTGTCCGTATCAGTAGTTGTCCTGATTGTAGAAGATCCCTGAAAGCCAAGAGGGCATTTTGTACAGCTAACATCTCTTTTAAATTGATGTGTAGGAGCTTCTGATCCTCTGTCCAAAAACCTTGCAGACCTTTTCCCTGCAAGTGGGCTCCCCATGTGTAATCCGAGGCGTCCGTGGTTAACACTTGGCTGGCTGGAGGCAGACTGAAGGCTTTCCCTTTGTTGTGAAGACATGCCATGGTCCACCAATGGAATTCCTTTTGTAGGCAAGGCAAGACAGCAATCGGTGTGTCTAGACTGTGGCAATGCTAGGACCATACACTTTTTAGGTACCATTGTATTTTTCTCATATGTAGTCTTGCATTTGGTATGAGAGGGATGCTGGAGGCCATGTAACCCAAAGCCTGCAGGAATTTCCTTGCAGTTAGCTGAGTTATTGACGCCAAGGTTTTGAAAGTTGAAGCCAGCTGTAGTTGTTTTTCGGATGTCAGGAATGCCATCTGGCTTGTTGCGTTTAGAAGAGCACCCAGAAAAATTATCTGTTGTGTGGGCGTCAAATTTGACTTTTTTATGTTCACAGTGAATCCCAGGTACATGAGAAGATTTTGAACAAATTCCAGATGCTGTAGTAAGACATCCTTGCTGTCTGCTTGAATAAGTCAGTCATCTAGATAAGGGTAAATTTGAATTCCCTTGAGACTGCAATAAGCTACTACTGGTGCCAGGCACTTGGTGAAGACGCTGGGCGCAGTAGACAAGCCAAAGGGTAGCGCAGAGAATTGGTAATGTTTCGAGCCGGCCTTGAACCTAAGGTATTTTCTGCACTCCTGTCTGATAGGGATGTGTAGGTAAGCCTCCTTTAAATCCAATGTCACCATCCATGCATTTTTGCTCAACATTGGCAGGAGCTGCTGCAGAGTAAGCATCTTGAACTTTGGTATCTCTAGGAAAGTGTTTGAGACAGACAGATCCAGGATGGGTCTCCATGAATTTTGCTTTCTGGGAACTAGAAAGAGCCTTGAGTAAAAGCCTTGCCTCGTCTCTGATTGTGGAACCAGTTATATGGCCCTCATAGCCATGAGGGATTCCACCTGGTTTAATGCCTCTGACCATTGGTGTTTTGGTAGGTCTGTCCATCCATTTGGTCTTGGCAAGGTATGAAAGTGGAATTTGTAACCCCTTGAAACTACATCCAAACCCACTTGTCTTGGGTTATGCAAGTCCAATTTTGTTGAAAAAGAGAGAGTTTTCCTCCTAGAGGGGCTTCCAGGAGAGAAGTTCCTGGAGCCATGCAGGGGGAGTCATTGAGCCTGTTTTCTATAAGATTGAGGTCTGTCCTCTCCACCCCTGGGGGTGGAAGCACTCCACTGTCTAGGTCTGTAAGAGGTCTGTGCTTGGGCCCCCCCTCTGGAGCGCCTTTATCTACCCGTCTGAGGCCTGTCCGAGCTGGGAAAGGGCCAATTTTTTGTTGGCCAATTTCTGCTAAATCTTGGGGGCTGAACTTGTAAGAAATCCTTAACCGTTTGCATGGATTTTGCCTTATCCTCCATTTTCTTTATCACCTCTTCAGCCGTAGGCCCAAACAAAATATTATGCTGAACAGGAGCATCCAGTAACTTTGCTTTCACTTGATCAGGTAAGTTTTGTTCCTTTAACCAAGCATGCCTTCTAATGACTGTGCCAGAGGCAGCCGCCCTGCAAGAGGCCTCCAAGGCATCAAAACCACAGTGTAAACCATGCTTCCCCACTTGTTCAGTGGCATGCATCAAATCATGTAATTCTTTATTATCTGCACATGCAGAAATGGTACCTAGCTTTTGTTTCATAATAGACAGTAGAAATTGCTGATATTTTAGCATATGAAATTGACAATTTAAAGCTCTAATAGATAAAGTAGCAGAAGTGTACACTTTTTTGCCCCATCTCTCCAAAGCTCTAGAATCCTTATCTGTCGGAATAGGGTTTTTAGCAGAAGCGGCCTTAACCCCCTTAGGACCCTGAGAAATGGTTTCTGGATCAGCAGTAGGATTTTTGTAAAGGAACTGGTGGGAATCAGGGACCCTGTAATATCTATCGGGCTTAGCAGGGGCTGGAGGAAAGGAGTCAGAAGTTAAATTAGCCTCAGAAAAGGCATCATCCACAATATCCAAAATAGGCGGAATAGCCAGGGGTCTGTGTTGGGGAAGAAGGAAATCCGTAAGCCTTCTCTTAGATTCCGAGTACTCCTGTCCTTCCCAGTGAAAATGTTCTGTCATGTCATGTAAAGTTTCCCCAAAAGAAAAATCCTCAGGGGGAGAAGCTGAAGGAATGGATTCCTCAGCATCAGAATCCTCATAAGGAGGGAAAGTATATTCCTGTTCAGAGGAAGACACTGAAGAAATAGATGCCTGATCAGATGATTTATAATCCAATTCTTGCCTTGGCCTTTTGTCTGGAGGGGGATGTGAACCCCTAATCATGGTTAGTAAGTCCTCCGCCATTTTAAGTAGCTGTTTCTGAGATTTGGGTCCCAGACCAGAAGAGGCCTGGGCTGGTGTCTTAGATTTAGAAGGAGTCTTTGCCTTTTGTCTTTGGCTTTGCCTTTATCAGAAGCTGTGTAGGCCTGAAAACACGCTCGGAAGCCGGTACCTGCACAGCGGCTCCAGACCCATCCGAGGGAGCACTGTCCGAAAGTCCTGCAGCTGGAGTGCTCAAAGGCCTAGCTGGCTCCTTGTGGGAGTCCATTTCAGCAATCAGTTCTGAAATGGCCGACGACAGGGGCTGCGAAAGCGCCTCACTGACGACGGCCGAACGTGTAGCTGGCTCTGCTAGTGAAACGTCGTCTGATTTGGACCTCGGAGGCCTGTCCTTATCCTTGCGCCGTTTGTGAACTCCGGTAGTCGGAAGCGTGTCCAACATTTTATAATTAAATCGCCTACCAAAGTAGTGAAAAGCAAAATCGTACCTTCGCGTAATCGTACGTTGGTTAAATCTAGCACAAAACCGACAACTAGCTACGTCGTGGTCAGGGCCTAAACAAGGAATACAGTAAGAATGAAAATCTTTATAAGGTATTTGCTTCCCACAAGAAATGCAATTATTAACTTTTTCTGACATCGGACTGGAGCAAGAAAAAAAGTTTCCCCAACGGGGTACTTAGCTTTGAGAAGAAGTAGTAAGTTGTCGGACTGAAGCACGAAAAAATATCAGGAGTCAGCCGACCGGTACTTGCGAACTGCTTTCACCGCATGGCAAAAAATGACTGGAGAACATGGCGTCGGCTGGCAGCTTTGTACTCCTAGTGCTCTGACGTCAGGGAGCATGACTGAACAGCCGACGCCGGACCCAGACTTTGGGATTCTGGCCGACCGAGGACTGCCTGCCGGCAGGAAGAACCCTACAGTGATGACTGCAACAGTGAAACACAATGAACATCTTGTTTTCGAGCCTCTGTCCACTGATTTGGGGGTAGGTCTGGCCAACCGTTTGGGGTTGGTAAGGAGTGGAAGTGCAATCTGTATCCTTGGGAAAATATATTTAAAACTTATTTGTCCTGGGTAATGAGTTCCCAATTTTTTGCATGAGGGCAATCTTTCCCCCTAAAGAAACAGTCAGTTGAACAGGGCTTGGAAGGTTTAAAGTTAAGTCACTGAGACAGTTTACCATAGGGAGGAGTCTTGCTACCCCATGCTTTGGAAGTGGGAGCCCCCCCCCCCCCACACACACACACTTCTTAGGCCTGTGAGTACCTTGGGACTAAAGCCTGGGTGTTCTATTGGTTCTGGGTTTGGATTGAGAAGGCCTGGAAGAGGCAGGAAAGGACCAATTCTTAGCGGGCCAATGCCTACTAAATCTGGGAGGCTGTACTTGCAGGAAATCTTTAACAGTTTGCCTAGATTTAGCTTTTTCCTCCATCTTTTTAAGTACTACTTCTGCTTTGTTGCCAAACAGGCGGAATTGGTTTAAGGGAGCATCCAGTAATTTAGCTTTAACATGATCTGGCAAAGATTGCTCCTTAAGCTAAGCACGTCTTCTAAATTCAGACCCAGTAACAGCAGCCCTGCAAGATGCCTCTAATGAATCAAAACCACACTGCAAAGTATGTTTTCCAACTTGTTCAGTAGAATGCATTAAATCCTGTAAATCTTTATTTTCAGCACAGTCAGGAATCAACATAATTTTCTGTTTAAGCAATCCAGTAATATGCTGCTGATACTTTAACATATGAAACTGGCAGTTTAAGGCCCTAATGGCCAAGGTTGCAGAAGTGTATACCTTCTTACCCCATCTATCTAGCGCCCTGGAATCTCTATCAGAGGGGGTAGGATTTTTGGCAGTAGTAGCCTTAATGCCCTTGGGTCCCTGTGAAATGGTCTCAGGATCTGCAGTAGGATTTTTAAAGAGGAACTTGTGAGAGCCAGGTATCCTGTAATACCTATCAGGTTTTCTGGGAGCAGGAGTAAAGAATCAGGGGCCAGGCTAGATTACGAGAAGGCATCTACAATGTCCAATACAGGAGGGATAGCTAAAGGCCTGTGTTGAGGGAGGAGTAAGAATTCCCTAAGCCTCTTTTTGGAGTCAGAGTAATCCTGGATTTCCCAGAGAAAATGCTCCCTAGGAGTATGCAGGGTTTCACCAAAAGAGAAATCCTCTGGAGGGGAAGCACAGGGAATGGAGTCCTCTGTATCAGAATCCACATAGGTAGGTAAGGGCAAATCCTGGTCATCAGAGAAGACAGAAATTTCAGAATCCTGATCAGAAGAATCAGAAGGAAAATCAGTCCTAGGTCTCTTAGAGGGGGAAGGGTGGATTCCCCTGATTGGAGTAAGAAGATCTTCAGCCATTCTTATTTGTTTTTTAGGCATAGGGGCGTGACCATGCGGTCTGGCGTCTGTTTTCTAGGCATGGATCAAGTTTTAGGCCTTGAAGAAGAAGAAGGTGTCAGTTTAATATGCAAGTCAGTAGGCCTGAATACACCCTCAGAAGCCAGTGCCTGCACAGCGGCTCTGGACCCATCCAAGGTAGAGACATCCGCAGGTTCCACAGTCGAAGAAGCATCTCGTGGCATACCGGACTCCGAATGGGTCTCAGTAGAGGCCTGCGAATCTTAAGTAGCGGTATCAGGGGCTGCGAAAGTGCCTCACTGAGTACCGGTGAACTGGTGACTGGCTTAGGAGAAGCGTCGTCAGCAGCTTTGGGCCTATGCGGTCTGTCTCTGTCTTTATCTTTGCATTTTTTCAGAATGTCGCTAATCGGGTGGCTTACCGAAGCCATTTCTGGATAATTGAACAGAGTACCAAAATATTTAGATGCGAAAATGAACAGATGATGAATAGTACGAGGTTTGAATAAGGCACAAAACCGACAGCGAGGTACGTCGTGGTCTGGGCCTAAGCAAGGAATGCAGTACGAATGAAAATCTTTATGAGGTACTTGCTTTCCACAAGAAATACAATTGTTAACTTTTACTGACATTGGTTTAGAGCAAGAAAAAGGATCCCTAATGGGGTACTTAGCTTAGTTGAAGACTTCGGATCTGAAACTCGAAAACAAAAATTTCATGAGTCGGCCGACCGGCACTTGTGAACTGCTTCGGCTTCGGGCACGGCACGGCAAGTAAGACTGATGTAATGGCGTCAGCTGCATGCTTTATACCCAACTACCTGACGTCATGGAAGATGAGACAGCAACAGACGTAGGACCCAAGACTTTGATAATCAGGATGACTGAGGGCTACTGCAAGCAGATAACCCAAATGTGATGACTGCAACAGTGAAACAAGAAGAACATCTGGAAAACATCAATCCCATTAGATATAGCTTAGATGTGAACTAATGTTCTGAAAGAATTGGATGAAAAAGATAAAGTTGGCTAACTGCATTAAATGAAAGCTTTTTGATCTTGGTAGTTTTTAGCTTACAGTCTGAGGAATTTTTAAATGTAAGTGGAGGGAATTTTATTAGTGACTGCTTTACATGTTAGTAATACTAAACAAGAAAGTAGTTTTGCTTAGCTGCAGTGGAAGCAGGCTTTACGCTATAAGATAACAAAGGCTAGAAAGGAGCAGCATGTTAGTGATATTAAAGAAAGTACTTTCGCTTAGTTTTAGTGTGCCCTGGCTTTATACTGTAACAAGATAATAAATGCCCAATAGAAGGAAGTTAATAATGTTGTGATATTGAGCAGCTGGGTAATATAAAAGTGTACTAACCATATTATATATATATATATATATATATATATATATATATATATATATATATATGGATCCCTATCAGATGACAGAAACTTCGTATGACTGAAACTCATTTGACTGAGACCATAAGCGTGAAATTTCAAAATACTGAAAAAAATCACTTGACAAACCCATAATACTGAAAATCTTACAATGCTAAATTTCAACATACTGAATTGTAAAGTGGACGATGTAAAATCAGAATAGGTGGGGGGGGGGGGCTGTACCCCACCACACCTCCCCTAACTATATATACTAACTCCAGGATTGCACCATAGTGGGGAGGGTTCTCCACTGTAGCGCGTTCCTGGAGTTACTATTTCAATATTAAGGGTTTCAGTCAAGTGATTTTTCAGTATTTTGCAATATATATATATGGGTCCCTATCAAATGATAGAAAGCTCATTTGATAGAAACTCATTTCACTGACACCCTAAGATAAGACAGCTCAAAACACTGAAAACTCATTTGACTGAAACTCAGAACACTGAAAATGCTATATGCCCTTTTCCCCAAGGTAGTGCGATCCTGGAGTTAGTATATATAGTTGGGGGGGGGTGTAGCCCCCCTCATAGTTTATGTAAATATTGTTTTCTCCAAACAGTTATTCATTGTAGTTATAAGTATCCATGTGTAGGGGTTAAAATGCATGAAGTGTGTGAGGGGCTACGCCCCCCAACATCCCCTTAACTATAGATACTAACTCCAGGATCGCACTACCATGGGGAAAAGGGCATATAGCATTTTCAGTGTTTTGAGTTTCAGTCAAATGAGTTTTCAGTGTTTTGAGATTTCTATGTTTTGGTTTCAGCCAAATGATTTTCTATCAAATAAGTTTTCTATCATTTGATAGGGACCTATATATATATATATATATATATATATATATATATATATATATATATATATATACATACATACATACATACACGCACACACATATATACATACAAACATCTATATATGTATACACACACACACACATATATATATATATATATATATATATATATATATATATATAAATATTACAGTGTGTAAGACATTTCTTCATTTTTTTTTTTTTTTTGGTACAGGGGTGGATGTCTAGATTAACAGCAAAATCAATTGACCCCAACGGCCAAAAGTGTCCCAAAGCAGTACAACAAAGTAGGAAAATCTTCAAGGTACACCACCACAAGCTTGCACTGAGCCAACATTGATAAAAATGTTCTTTATTCGAAGAAAAACAATAAGTGTTAAAAACGCATGAAATTCCCAGCTGAGATAAGCCCTTTCAGCTTCTTACACCTTCATCAGATCATAAATAAGTGCTGGGTAAAAACATATATATTGTATTGCAGCCAATCCAGTGGCTTAAAAAATGTTTTTTATTCTGTCAGCAGTGCACCTCAACTCTTAGTCCTTGGTGAGAAAAACTCTACACAGGATCTAGCTTCCAATCAAAATCCTTTGCTGCTACTGCAGCATCCTCAATCAGGTACGTACACACACTGTTCTTTACATCTCTGCACTCAGAGAAGGTTAACACCCTATAATGTGTAAGCACAAATCAAATTCTTTAAGTACTGCTTCCTTCCAATCACTGGTGCAGCCTATAAGAGTACTGTTACCAAGCCTTCAGCCAATCTTGTAAACGCTGCCATTTTTCATTGTTCATAAGAACTTTTCCGTTACTAACCTGCTGTAAAAAGCGGACAATATTAACTTAATGAAGTGGTTTTACCACTTTTTTATCTTAGTTTTGATATTTTTATTATTCCTGTTCATCTATGCTGCCTTTATTAAAAAAAAATTTTTTTTTTGATAAGACCCACATTAAGGAAAATTTCCTCATTGCTTTATACAAGGAACAAAAGCCTTACAAAAGTTCTCATCCTGGTTTTCTGTGTATAATCTTTTGGTTCAATAGAATGTTGGTAGAAAAAAATGAATAAGAACACGCTCCGTGCAACTACTACTATACCCCAAAGTTTACCATGTATTCCAACTAGGCAAGTACAGTCATTACAAGGACTGTCCTTATGGTAATTATAAGTTTATTTTGCATTTGCAGGATGAAACTATCTTTTACTATATATTTTTATTGTTTAATGTTACCAAGCGCCATCCCCTGATCACATCCGGAGGATGTAACTAATAGAAACACAATCCATCGGACACTAAAAATCCCAGATATGTCCTGTAAATGAGAGGTTACTAATTAGTTCCACCTCTTAGAGTACGAGGGCGGAATCCCTTAGTGAACAGGATAAAGGGGAGTGGGGGGGGGGGGGTAAGAGGGGGAAATGTATTGACTGGCTTGAACAGTCCAATTACATTCTCAAAACTGTGCGGGGATAAAAATAACCCAATATAAGCAAATCAACTAATTCTATAATACTAATTCAGATGTGATCTGGGGATGGCACTTCGTAACATTAAACAATAAAAATATATAATAAAAGAGGATAGCTTCATCCTGCAAAGGCAAGATAAACTTGTAATTACCATAAGGACAGTCCTTGTAATGGCCGTACTTGCCTATTGGAGTACATGGTAAACTTGGGGGTAATATAGGAGGTACCTGAAGCGTGTTCTTATTCATTTATTTTTTTCTACCAATACTCTGTTGAACCAAAAGATAATATGCAGAAAACCAGGATAACAACCTTTGTAAAACCTTTGTTCCTCGTATGAAGCAATGAGGAAATTTTGCTTAATGTGGGTCTTTTCAAAAAGAATTTTTTTTTTTAATAAAGGAAGCATAGATGAACAGGAATAATAAAAATAAAAATATTACAACTAAGTTAAAAAAGTGGTAAAACCACTTCATTAGGTTAACACTGTCCGCTTTTTACAGCAGGTTAGTAATGGAAAAGTTCTTATGAACAATGAAGAAATATCAGTGTTTACAAGATTGGCTGAAGGCTTGGTAACAGCAGTCTAATAGGCTGCACCAGTGATTGGAAAGAAACAATACTCCCCAGGCCTCCACTGAAAATCCTAGTCGGACTTTCCCATCAACAAATAATAAATAAATAAAAATTTTGATTGGTACTTACACACTACAGTATGTTAAACTTCTCTGAGTGCAGAGATGTAAAGAACAGAGTGTGTATGTACCTGATTGAGGATGCTGCAGCAGCAGTAAATGATTTTGACTGGAAGCTAGATCCTGTGCAGAGTTTGTTTTTGACCAAGGACTAAGAGTTAAGAGGCGCACTGCTGATAGGATAAAAAACATTTTTAAGCCACTGGATTGGTTGCAACACAATACATATGTTTTTACCCAGCACTTGTTATTTATGATCTGATTAAGGCTTAAGAAGCCGAAAGGGATTATCTCAGCTGGGAATTTTCTGTGTTTTTAACACTTTTATTGTTTTTCTTCGAATACTGCAGTGGTGGTGCTGCGGTAACGTTGTCGCCTCACAGTAAGACGCTGTCCGGTTTGATTCCTAGAGCGTCTTCTGTGTGGAGACATGTGAATGGGCGTACCTTCGTTGAAGGTTGTGCGTCAGGGCTGGCAACTCAGCACATAAAAATCTATCTGCCAATCATTAGCGGACTGGAGTTCCGCTGTGGCGACCCCTAACCGGGAAAAGCCGAAAGGCACAACATTGTTTTTCTTCGAATAAAGAGTGTTTTATCACTGCTGACAGAGGTTCAAGCTCGTGGTGGTGTACCTTGAAGATTTTCCTCTAATGTCTAGATTAATGTTCATAGTTTTAGCTACAGACAAGTTTTTTATGCAAAAAGGCTTTAAAGCAAGAGAAAATTATGAAAATAAATCATGGCCGTTCTTTCAAAGTTACTAGCTTTCCCCATAAACATTTGCTTTTAGTTACAGTGACAAGCAGATGTGTAGGCAATTAACCTTAGAGGCTCGAACAGCATTTTCTGAATAAAACCAACAAGGTACAATGTAATTAACTTTTAAGGAGATACTGGTAAGCAGTGCAGTGAAAATAATAGTCTGAAACTGTGGGAAGTGAATAAAGTACTGCCTCCTCAGCACTCTATGTAACTGAGAACACATACTCTAATATGCACATCAGCTTGGGGAACCTTAACTTTTTTGGGGGAGGGCGGTGTAACCTTAACTTTATAGAACAGGTAATGTGTAGGGCTAGATTCTGAAAGAGTTGCTCTCAGTGCAAGTCTGCCCCGATTCCAAAAGACTTGCTCTTACTTTAAATGACTTACTTTGGTGCAAGACCCATCTATAAACAGGCTTACTACAGGCACCAGATTCTGAAAAGAACAGTTGTGTATACTTAACTTAAATGTAGACGTTCGAGTGTATTCCCTGTTGCAGTCCTAACTGATGGAATTTCTGCTGTGGAAGCCCTTGGCTGGCCTGACTATCATGAGAGCATCACAGCCTTAGTACTTTCTTGCCCTCAAGAGCAAGGAGCCCCTAGCTGGTCCCGGAGGTCAAGGGTCTTAACCCATGATATTCCAGAGTGCAATCTTGAGCCTAATCCAAACAGAGGGGAAAAGTACAGTTGTGTGAAATCTTACTGTAACAGCAGATATATTTCTCTTCACAGACACAGTATTTTTCACTGTATGGATCTCTTGTCAAGGATAGTCCAAAGTCTGGCCAGTATACCCAACCTTTTAGATCTTGTATGCACCATACATTACAACTATGTTCCCCATTCAGGATATAGAGCATAAATGTGACATATGAACGCAGTAACCCAGAACTGAATTATACCCAGAACAGTCTCCATAGGACAAAATACGCTATGCACATTCAGAAGGAGAAAATGAAGATGGAAGGAAGGTCCTTGGCCAGGAGGGATGCCAAAACAAAGTCCAAAAGAAAAAAGGGGAATGGAGGGAGGGAGAAATACTGCAGTCGTGAAGAGGAGGACATCTACAGCTATGGTAATTTTTTTACACAACTGTGCTATGTCCTTCTATACCATTGTTGCAGTATTCTTCATTGTAGGAAAAGTACAAAATCTAAAAAAAAGGACTGGGAGGTGGAGAGCTGGGAAGATCCTTCACAAACACATAGAGTAGCTCTAGCAAAAGTTGCTCTGGCTCTAGAAAACATATACATTTTATAATGCTTAGTAAAGTTATGCACTGAAGGTCAAGTAGCATCTTTAAGGACGGAATTGGTGTCCAACACCTTGAAGAAAGCACCAGAAGAGGCAACAGCTCTAGTACAGTGAGCCCTAATGGAAGTAGACAGAAATCTGCCATGAAATGAATGACAAATGGAGATGGCATTAGATATCCAGGCAATCAAGGCCAAAACATATCTGGATATGTAGGTCTGGTAATTGATGGCCTGAAAGACCAAAGCAGAAGCAGTATAAAACTTCTTAACAATTCTCTCCCCTGTCCCACAATCATTATCTGAAGGCTGCAGCTTGGAAGAGGGCAAAAGTTTGGAAGGCTTATCCAGAGGAGACTGACACCACAGCAGAGTCAGCAGGAGGACACTTAAATAAGAATTGACTGATCTTAGGAACCTTAAACAACCTGTCAGGTTTCCTTGAAGCAGGAAGCTGAGAATCAGGAAAACTGGAAGCAGCTATAAAGGAGTCTAACAAAGCAGGCAACACAGGAGGTACTGCAGCAGGTTTGGGAGTATCCACCTGAAGCATTTCATACCTTTTCTGGACATCGGGCACTTGAGAAGAATCCCACTTAAAGTATTACATTAATACAGCTACAGTGTCTCCAAAAGACAATTCCTCAAAAGAAGACTCAGGACTCTCAGATTCTTCTTCATTATAACCATAAGCCAAAGGCGAAGGCATCTGGGAAGAGTAAGACAAGGACACATCATCAACTTCAAATTCTCATCTCAGAAATCTGGTTCCTTAACCCATTTGGATGGAGTAGACGTCCAAGGGAGAGTAAGCACAGAAACCCCTTGGGGAGGCTTCAGAGCCATTGAGGCATTAAAAAGGTCCTGAATAAACTGCTCCCATTCCCTTTGAGGATCCTTAGGGCATACATAAGTATGCTTGGTCTTCTGATTTTTCTTGGTAGGGACATCAGCCCTAACAAACATCGGGGGTGGGGTTTCCAACCTTTAGATTTAATTAAGAGCACCTGGAACCTCTTCCCTAACCAGAACTTGCTGAATCTCTCTAGGGCCCTCTGGGATGATCAACTGTTGCTCCCCCTTGACATCTACAGTAGACACCTGCAAAGCCTCAGAGGATATGCAAAAGGAAGAATCCATGCCAGCCTCCAAGTGGGTTGCGGCAGAGGAATCTGATGTAGACACCAGATGGCCTAAGAGCCATCATCTGCTTCTACAGAAAAGTCTGGTGGAGGCTGGACAACCAAAGAATACGTCTGAGATTTCTTGGCCTTCTTCTTACTTAATGGTACCTCAGGGTTTGAAGATTCCACCAAGCTACCCCAGGCTAACAGTTTAACCCTCTCGTTCATGAGACATATGACCAGGGAAGGTAAGTGACTTCTAAGAGTCTTATGCAAAAACACTTTAGAAATGCTACAGGATGTTTTGTCTGGGAGGCACTCAGACAAAAAAGTCACTGTTTGTGACCATCCTTATGAGGAATCTGCCTCCCACACAGACATTTTCCCTTCTTGAATGACATGAATGCTACATAACCAGAAAAGGACAAGACCAAAAGAAAAAAAGTAAAAAAAAAAAAAAAAAGACCCCAATGGGGCACTTACCTGATGGCTAGGTATTCAGCACACCAAAAGGGCATTTAGACCAATGAGCGATGATGGTGTTCGGACGAGCAGCAAAGAAGTTCTGGGTAACTGCGCCCATACATCACCTTTATGCCCTATGTCCTGAACAGGTAGCATATGTGTGATGTATGGTCATACAAGATCTACAAGCTCTGGTATACTGGCTAGACATTCAGTTATCCTTTTATTAAAAATTAAAAGAGAGTGCTGCTTTAATGCTTTTTTGTTTCACAAAGTCATACTACAGTAGTGAAACTTTTCCAAAGATGGTGTTTTGTTTACATTCAGTTATCATTGGCAGGAGGTCCCTACAGTGAAGAATACTGCAACAATGAAATAGCAGGACATCAACCTGGATCAACAGAGGAAAGTGCCCACCCCTATCTTTGGGGTAAGAGGAGAAGGAGGGAGAGAAAGAATACTGCAACAGTGAGTAACATTTGAAGATCTACATTTACGATAAGTGTACAAAACTGTACTATGTTCTTTGTGTTTCAATGTTACAGTCAAAATTGATGGGGTGACTCCCAAGGCTAATAAGAGGGTCAATGGAGAATTTTACTGACAGGAAAGGATCCCCTGCGAGACTGTAGTGGCAAACCCAGCTCTACACTTGGAGAAGGTTGGAAGGTGATAATGTTTGGTGAAGGTATGCAGAGGACCATATAGCTGTTTCTAAAATGTCCTTAGTGGCCAACCCCCTTAATAAATAAAGGCAGCTGGCATAGCGGTAGCCCTAGTGCAGTGTGACCCTACCACAGTCTAATGGCTTTTTTCCATAGTGGTTGTAGCAAAACAAAATGCAGTGGAAGATCCATTTGGAAATTGTTCACAAACTGGTCTATCCTCTGAGTTACAGGCAAAGGCCACAAAAGTTGGTCAGATTTTGACAATTTTTTGTTCTATCAAAATAGTAATGCAGTTGTCTAAGCACGCCCAATGAGTGGAGGATTCTTTCTCCCTTATTGTGAGGGTTAGGAAACAAGGTAGGTAGGTGGACGGTCTGGGTTCAAAGAGATCTCTGTAACCACTTTAGGCATGAAGGAGGAGTTGGTCCCAAAAAAGACTTTGTCAGGGTGGAACGTGATGAAAGGTTCAACACACAAAGACCTGAAGCTCTGATACTCTTCTAGCTAAAGTAATGACTAGCAAAAAAGGTGTCTTTCAGGTCAAGAACATGATGCCTGTGGAGGCAGCTGGCTTGAGGTGGGGTGGGGTGGAGTGAGCTTCTCCAAAATGAAATTGAGATTCCACGGAGGAACTTGTGGTTTTCTCAGTGGTAAAATGTGAATAACCCCTCTCAGAAACTTTTTCATGAATGGGTGGAAAAAGAGAAGGAGTTGAGAGGGCAGACAGACTGAAATGACTAAAGTGTGAATTTTAATAGAGGAATAAGAATGCCCTTTGTCAAAAAGTTCTGATATGTATGAAAGAATCAGAGGAACCTGAAAATGAGGGGGGTTGTGTCCCTTTTTGTCTGCACTGTCTAAGTAAATCTCTTCCATTTGGCAGACTAACATTTTCTTGTACTAGGTCTCCTGGCTTCATTTAGAATGTCCAGGACTTGTCTTGTCAAGGGATGTCCCCCTCCAGGAGGGCAAAATATCACCCAAGCTGTCAGTTTGACAGTGTTCAGATTGGGGTGTATGATAGTGTCCTTGTTCTGTGTCAACAGGTTCACAAGCTGGGGCAGCAGCCATGGTTCCTTCTTGCTCAAACTGACATTTAGGGGATACCAGTGCTTCCTTGGCCAATCTGGGGCTATCAGAATAACCCTTGACCCTTCCTCCCTTATCGTCAGCAATACCCTGGGAAGCAAGGGCTTTCAAGGGAAAGCACATATGGATAGACCTGTCCAAAAGAAGAAGGCATCCGTCCTCCAGGCTGAGTTGGTTTATGTCCTTGAGCAAAACTGTTCCAACTAAGAGTTTTCTTGTGTGGCAAAAAGGTCCATCTCCGGCACTTCCCATTCACTGGCAATGCTGAGAAAAACTTCCCAGTGTAGTTGCCACTCATGAGGGTCTGACAGACTCCTGCTTAGGTGATCTTCCAGCTGATTTCTTTCTCCTAGCAGGTACTGAGCCATGAGGTGTAGACCTAGGGAGTTCGTAGTTTCCCAAAGATCCATGGCTAGACAACAAAGAAGGCAAGAGTCAGTCCTCCCCTACTTGTTTATGCATCACATAACTGTGGTATTGCCTGTCTTTACTAGGACAACACCTGTTTTCCACTGGTCTTTGAAAGTGATTAGGCCTTTTTGGACTGCCAACAGTTCTTTTTGGCTGATGTGTATTTTTGAACTGGGAGTCTCGTCTGCCCTGTGTCCATAAGTTGTTGTAGTGAGTCCCCCAGGTTATGTCTGAGGGATCTGTGGTCAATGTTTGGGTATGAGGAATAATCCTGAAGGGGAGGCCTGGACTGCAGGAGCATGCTCAGGCCTCCCAGGCAAACTCTTCCATGAGACAAGGGAGAAATTTCACCCTGAAGTTAAGGGATTAGGAGTACTGGCACTACACATTTCTGAGACACCATTGTAGCTTCCTCATATGGAGTCTGGAAATGTGGTTCACTACGACGCAAGAGGCTAGGCCACCCAAGGCTCTGAGGAACTCTGGCAGTATGGTGGTTCCTGTGAAGAAGTTTTTTGTAAATATTATGTGAGAAAATTTACCTTCTCCAGAGGAAAGAAAGCTTTTTGATGAGAGGAGCCCAGCAGAGACCCCAGAAACACAATCCTGCTAATGGGGATGGTCTGAGACTTTTGGAAATTGATGGTGAACCCCAGGTAGGCTGGGATTTCTTGGGTGTAAAACAAATCTACTTGAGTTTTTCTAGATTTGTTGCTAGAACGAGGCAGTCATCTAGCCAGGGATAAATATGAATGCTCTTTGACCTGAGGAAGGCTACCAATGGGGCCAGGTATTTTGTAAATTCCATGGGTGCATTAAACAATCCAAAGGATGCAGCACACAACTGACAATGCTTCACATGTGCTCTGAAGCACAAGAACCTCTACAGGAATGTGGAGGTATGCATCTTTTAGATCTAGGGTAATGGGAGAATCGTGGGCAGTAATTTCTGAAGGGTTAGCATTTTGAATTTTAGTACATGCAAGAACATGTTCAACTTTGATAGGTCCAGGATAGGTCTGCAGGTATCTTCTTTTCTTGGGACTAGAAAAAGCCTCGAGTAAAATCACTTTCCCTTTAATATTTTGTGTACTGGTTCAACAAAACCTTGGGTACACAGTAACAGTATTTGTTTTATGGTCTCAGTCTTTTGATATGGTGGAATATTTGGGAAGACTGAGCAAGTTGGAGGTTGTGTGAACCAGTCTGTAGCCTTTTTTATGATCTTCAATACCCACTGATCCCTGCGAATGAGAGTACATTTTTTAAGAAGTGGGACAGCCGTCCTCCTAGTCTGTGGCGGGATGGGGTGGGACTTGAAGGGGTGAAAGGTGGCACATGGTTGAGTCATGACTGCTCCCTGCTGATGGGATGCTGCAGGCCAATTGGAGTCAGCTTGCCACTCTTTTGTCACTGGTGCTGCTTTAGATTTCTGTCCCTTGCAGGTCTCCTATGTCTTGGTTTAGACTGGGAGGCTGGAAAGAACCAGTGTTTGGTAGGATAGTTATGGCTGAAATGGGGTGGCTGAACCTGAAGAACGCCCTTGACAGTCTACATGGACTTGGCCTTATTTTCCATATTTTTTCAGCACTGCTTCAGCAGCCTTAGGACCAAAAAGGTAATCTTTGTCCAAATAATCATTCAAAAAACTAGATTTTACATATTAATGTAGGGACTGCTCCCTCAGCCAGGCATGTCTTCTAATAACTGATCCTGTAGCTGCTGCCCTGCTGGATGTTTCCACAGCAGCACAGCCACAGTGCAAGGAGCACTTAGCTACTTGAGAGCAGGGGTTGCACAAGTCTAGCAGTTCCTTAGAGGGAGCCTTATTTTCAACGCTCAGTCCATACCTCTCGACTGTACAGATTCTCGCAGAATGTCCAGATTTTTGCCTCATATTTTTGCTCTATTTCTCATGAAATTGCAGTTAATTTTCTGGCAAATCACTGAGGGCTGAAGTTAGACAATATTGACAGACATTTGGGTTTCAGACGTTATACCTTTTACAAAATTCATGCAAATGCAAAAGCTGTTATTCTATCAATTTTCTAAGTTTGTAAGAGCAATATTTAAAAAGTGCCCCTATTTTTGGGCCTTTGTCTCCCAATTATTTATGTCTTTGTCCAGATTTCTTGCTCGAAGAGGTAGAGAGATGTGATGCTCACCAATTTTGGTTCATTTGGTCCAAGAGGGTCTCCTGATACTTGGCCATATGAAACTGGCAATTTAAGCTCCTCACAACCAGAGTTGCAGAGGTGTAAACTTTCTTTCCAAATCTGTCCAAGGCTCTACTTTCTTCCTCAGTTGGCAGGGGATTTTTAGAGGTGCTAGCTTTAGCTCCCTTAGGACCATGAGTCACTACTTCAGGATCCAACACAGGGTTCTTAAAAAGGTGCTAATGAGAATCTAGAACTCTATAAAATCTGTCTGGTTTCCGAAGGGCAGGAGGGAGGAAGTCTGGGTCCAAGAGTCCAAAAACAAGACACCGTCCACTACCTCTAGGACTGGAGGAATGGGAAGAGGCTTATGCTCAGGAAGTTTTAGAAATTTCCTTACCCTCTTCTTGGATTGTTGGTAATCCTAAGCTTCCTATCTGAAGTGTTCCCTCAGGGTGTTTAGGGTCTCACCAAAAGATATGTCCTCAGGGGTGAAGCTGAGGCTAGGTTCTCATCAGAATCTGAATCCCCACAGGAAGCAATTGACAAACCTTCCTCAAAGGTGGATTCCTCATTGTCATCCTCTGAATCAAAGGAACCTGAAGACTCCTGGGGGAATGTCCCTTTTCCTTTTACCAGGAGAAGATTCAGGGGAAGAACCAGGAAGGCTAAGTCATCTAGATCTGATTGTAGCAATTAAATCCTCAGCAAACCTAAGCAGGTCCTATTGACAGGCCTGAGTTTGAGAATGGTAGTCAATAGACTTTGGCTGTGGGCAAGCGGATGCAGCCTTTTTATTTGAGGCCTTAGGCTTGATTCTATGGACACCATCAGCAGTAAGGTCAGGATGTGGAAAAAGAGATGCATCCAGAGAATGGTGAACTAAGGTGATCTTGTGATGAAAGTGGACTGTGGTCTCCCCTTCTACAGATGGAAAACGGTAGTCAGAAGCCAGAACCTGCAAAGTCTCTGCGGACCCAACTGATCAGCTAAGTTAAGTTCTTCATCTTGTGAAGTAGTGATGGGACCTGGAGGCAAATCAGCCTTAGAACAGGTCTCAATAGAAGCCTGTGCCACAACCTCAGTCATTGGAGGGGGCTGCGAAAGCATCTTGTCTTCTTTGATGATAAACCTAGGAGAACTGGTGAATGGTGAATGAGCACTGCCAGTACAGTATGGTTTGGACGCTTCTTCTCATGCCTAGGGAGATAAACCTCAGCCAGATTAGCAGATAACATGGTACTAGAAGTCAGTAATAACTCACAAAAATGCTTAGCTAGAATCTCAGCCCTATGGTTGAACATTCTACTGTTAAAGTGAGCAGAGATCGGACAGTTGTGTATGTCATGCTCTGGGGCTAAACAAGCTACACAAAAAAGTGAAAGCCCCAGTGTGGTATCTGCTTGCTACAGCGGAGACAGTTATTAACCTTCGCTGACATTAGTCAAGAAACATAAGAAAAGCTCCCCAAAGCGGTACTTAACTTTAGACACCTCTTTCTCTAGTGGGGACTGACCGGCACTCTGCTTCAAGCTCTGATGGCAAGAAAGAACTGAGGTTGTAACACCGACTGGCTCCCTTTATACCTGGATGTCGGTCAGGGCATCCACCAGCTCCAGGAGGAGAGGAAATTCTCTGGTAGTCAGGCCCAATTAGAGTTTCCAATAAAGGAAATCCCATTATTTAGGATGGCAACAGTGAAACACGAACATCACACCACCTGTTCTCAGCTTGCTCTCAGTGTAAGTGGTCTCTTCCACTGGCGGCAAGTCTTTTGGAATCGGGACTGTAGTCTTCGGTTTGAGACAACAGCTCCTATTATGGAGGAACAATTTTCTTTTTTGGAAAGTGTATATAGTTTGATGTGTTCCCTAAAAATTGGATTTTTGTATGTATTTAGTTCTTGTTTCTTCACTGTTTTTACTTAAGTCAACTCTGGGAAAATGTTACACAATTTCAAATAGAGGTGGGAATAAGCAACTACATCCAATATCGGACTATCACTCAGTGTGTACATATAAGCCGCAAGATTGAAACATATTCAACACAACAGCCATGTATCATACGCGAGAGTAACAGCATTTTAGCAGAATGTCTGCTTTGTCATAATCAACATGGACTATAAATGGCCTTACTTCTGTAAAAAAAGACAAAACAAAATTAATAGTCCTGAATTATATTAAGTGTGGGGTACAATTAAAATGGTGTGTGGTGGTGGTAGGGAATCTAATGATCAAGATGAACAGATGCACAGCACTAAGGGAAAATAACCGAATATTTGGATAATATGCATAAGTTAAGAAAAATACAGATTAAACATTTTTAATTAAATTAATTAATTAATTATAAAAATTCAAGAGCATAGAAATCCTTAATTCAACAGGCAATATAAAGAAGAAAGAGCAGCGCCAAAACTGAGGGACCATATGACAAGAAGGTTAACTAGGAACGCTGAAGCGGTTATGGAATTAGTTTGACAATTTTATGAAAACTTATGAAGATCACAGGAGTGCAGAAACCATAGGAAACAAAAGTGGAAGTCTTTTTAGAAGATGTATATATTCCAAGGCAAAAGCCTGGCAATTAACAGTCATGATGGATAAATCAGAAATAAGAACTGTGGTGTACAATCAACCAACAGGAAATTTCCAGGAATGTATGGAATTCCTATACAAATTTGGAAGTTAAGAGGAAAAAGGTTCTTAAAAAAGCAGTTTCACAATGTTATGCAGAGGGAAGGGAACAGGAAGAAAGTAATACCTGCATCACAGAAGGTGGCAGTAGTATTACTGCATGAGGGTAAGGACTCTGCAGATTCTGCATCATATAGACACATACTGATTGTAAAAATTGTAACTACTAACTACAGTGTTCTTATGTTTACACTAGCTAACAGAATGGCAACAGTGTTATCAAAGTTGATAGACATGAATCATTGTACTTTTTTGTAGGAGAGACACACATTTGACAATATCACTAGAGCAATGATGCTTTTGAGGGAATCACGGTATAAAAATCACCATTACTCTTGATCAGTGTGTTTGCATACAAAGATTTTCTCCCCCACATTTTCTTATGGCACTTCACTATATGATCCTTAGCTGAAATGGCAGAGGAAGACTTTCCTGCCCCTGCAGGACAGGGGCAGACACCTCCCAGCCCAGGGCAAGAAGCTTTTATATGCCTGAGGAAGACCCAAAGGTTATGGTTTCAGGAAGAAGAATTTTCTTGCTGAAAAGAACACAGCATTTGCAAGATGCAGCCGAATGATACAACATAAACATTGAGGATGATGGGCCTTCATGGGAACCTTGTCCAATGTAAGCACAGTTAGAAAAATTCCCAGATTTACAGAAAATGCTAAAATTTACAACAAAAATAGTAGACAATAAAAGACTGAAAAAAAAAACCAGACCAAAAATAAAGCACTCTTGGATAGAGTACTTAAAGCAGTACAGTGAAAACTGCCTTTTAAAAGTCAACAGTCACAACTACTGATCACTCTGCAAGGTGCAAAAAAGATAGCACATAGCTGATCTCTCTTTTTACTGAGCATTATACAGATTGTCTTCGATCTGGGAAGGAGAAGCACTGCTCTGGGGACATAAAGCTCTGGTAGTTGGGCCAGATGAATATCTGCCAGCAGCTAATTCCTAAGTATAATGGAAAATATTGCATCAGTGAGGTTTATAGAAATCATAATGGTTTACAAACTATATAAAAAATAGAAAAATGTGTAAAATATCACAAAAAAATAAAATAAATATCCAACCTTGTACATTCCAAAATAAATGATGAAATCTGAAAAAAAAAAACCACTAACTGTGGATTATGTCAATTAATAGAGGAACATGATGAAAAGGAGGCATGCACAATCATGGTGGAGACGAATGCTGTCACAGTGTAAGAAATGTATATGATTATGTTTAAAATTCTGCTAAAAAATCTTAGTAAAATGGCACACAATATCAAAGAGAGAAAAATAAATTGTGGGGCTATGAGGAATGAAATAGAATGAATAAGAGAACAAAGGAGCAAGGAGTCACAAACAAAACAGAAGAGAAGTGAAGTGTAGTTAAACAGGCGAGTGAGACAGGATTAATGAAGAAAGATGGTAAGGAATAGTAGCACAGTACCTACAGTCAGGGCACAGAACGGCGGTTCAAATTAAAGCAAGATGGAGAAAGGCATAAAAGGTGTTTAGCTGACATCTTTGAAGCACTTCAAGTTACTGTTTAAGTTAAGGAATTATGAAGCCTCTGTTCAAAGATGGAAAGACTAGGAGGAATTCTTTTCTAACAGAAAAAGAGAATGGAATTCAATCAGAAGTAGAATCAGTGGGCAAGGTGGAAAGGAATACATTATGCAGCAGTTCACAAATATGTGTCATGACTCGTTAAGAACTCTGAAATGGTCTTCTGACCTAACTTTGCATCAGTTTGATCAGTACACAGAAGACTTGTTTCAAGCATGAGTTTTATGCACTTATTTCAGTGAAAATTCAGAAAATATTACAAAAATGGTACAAATATCTAACTTTTAAGATGTACATATTTACCCCAGGCAGAACAATAGGTCTGTGCTACTTCAAGAGCCAATCGACTGCAGAAGTGAATTAAGTGAAGTACAAATGAAAGCCACTCTCAAAAAGACAGTTGCCTTACTCTAACTTTACGGTAGGCATAACACAGATGCTTATCTCACACAGACATGTAATGTACAACAGCGACAGTGTTGGGTTTCTGAAATAAGACTGTACACTTGCTTTTATGTTAAAAATGTGGAGTGCATGAAACACAGTTTAATTTCAATGACTTGCACACAAGACCAATCATCTCATCCCTCCCCTTACTCTCCAGGGGAAAGCTGTTTTTCTGAGTCTTACAGTGAATGAGTCACAAATCCAGTGACTGCAGTCAGATTCAGACTGGGTCAATTACTGGATTACTTCTACTCACCAACAAATGAGTGGTAATGCTATGTATGAGGCTTTTTAAAGTCAATGCCAGACTAATCCTGAAAGTCTGATAATAGGTGAAGCATATCCTTCACTGCACTCAACACAGGCTTTCTAAACACTCATGTTTTTTTTTTTTTTTTTAAATATGCATTTCCCTCATCATACAGTATCCTCCATTCCACTCTCAAAATGGGCTCTCCAACCCCTCAACCCCCCCCCCCAATGCATTTGCCTCATCATACAATGCTAATACATATATACTGATTATTGTCTGTAGTGATGGACATAAAGAGAATGTAATTTAGCTACAAGGCAAGTCAAACGCTCCACCCACACTGGAGTCTGGAAGATAATCAGCAAAATTCAAATTATAATAAATGACTCAAAACGGTACACATTTTACTCAATTAGGCGCAAGTAAAGTCTAAGAATAGACATGGTGTATCTTATCACAGTGCATGTTTATTTACTCAAAGTGTAAAGATGCATTCAATAACTGTAATACATCACTGCACACCCTAATACCCCCTAGCATGAGAAACAATGGTGGCTCCTAAAAAGTTACTAATTTGCTGTCTTGGGAGCTGATCAGGATTTATTTAACAAAAATTAAGAGATAAGAGTTAAATGCAGAAGTGAAGTTTAATGTTTACGTTAATAAAGTTTGATTACTTTTATACAAATGTAAATTTGCCTGTGCCACAAGTGATAATTTAATAAAGGTGTTTGGAAAAAAGAGATGGATACAGAAAAAAAACATAGTCTCAGAAGACAGAACACCAAGCACTAATGTCATTCCAACAGAGTTCTGGACAATGTTTAAGGAACATCAAAAAAGCAAAAGATTAATAATAAGGTTTTGGAAACAACAGACCGTGATGACTATTATTCCAAAGGAAAGGAAGGACTACATACTTTTTTCAACACACACACACCAAAATCTGCACTAGATCAAGATTTTAAATTGTGCATGTCAGCAGTGGCAATGAGGTTAGCTAAATGTCTTCTACAACTGACTGAAAAGAACCAGTCCAGACTTTTTTGGGAAAGACAAATATTTGATAAACTGACTGCACAGTTAACTAAGGATAAAATACAGATTGCATGTTTAGATGCAGAAAATATCTGAAACAGTAGAGTGGCCATTGTTCTGTGCTCTTTGTGTGAATAAAAAGATTTTCATCAGGTCGGCTCCATTTATCGTGGTGTGCTTCTGGAGTTTTTTTCATTTGATTTGCTCTTTTGCTTATCAGGGGCACTTTATCCAGCACTGTGTTCTGTTTGCTTTTACTGGAGTGGCATTATTTAACAAAGGTACTTTTAGAGTTTGAATTACCTATACAATTTGTGGAGCTGATCATGGCCAAATAATACAGCCTCTGTTGCCAAGGACAGAATACATGACAAGGAGGAGCAAGGTAAGGTTGTCCTTTGTCACCAGCTCTGCAGCTGTTACATTCAGAACCCCTACCAGTAAAGGTGAGATGTTTGAATTACAAGGGTATTTGGTAAGAAAGGAATAAATGAAGATTTATTAGCAGTGGTCATTCTGATACATTTAACACATACAAAAAGATATACTGTCAAGTTACAACAATTACTGGATATACTTGTAGTATTTTACATTTATGAGATGTATAAGATACAAGAGTGACAGCCAAGAATTGTAGTCCTTCCCAGGCTTTATAACAAAAAGATGGCCTTTCAGAGCAGAAAAAACCCACTAAATATCTTGAAATATAGTTAGGACAGCTTGGACGATTGGATTAAAACTGGCACTGTGCCAAAGTAGTAGTTAAAGAAAGTACAGTTGTGTAAAATCTTACCATAACAGTAGATGTCCTTCTCTTCACTGCTGCAGTATTCATAACTGAAGGGATATCCTGCCAAGGACAGCTCAAGGTCCGGTGACTATACCAAAGCCTTTAGTACTTACAGGTACCATACGTCACACACGACATAGGACATAAAGGCGATATACAGATGCACATATACAGAACTTCTTTGCTGCCAGTCCAAATGCCATATTAGAACATTGGTCTGAATGCCTTTCCACTGTGCTGGCTAGCAAGCAGTGCCCCCATTGGGGGGGGTTCTCCTTATCTTTTTTTTCTTTAGTGCTGGTTGGGTTCATGTCATCCAGAAAGGGAAAATGTCAGTGTGGGAGGAAGATTCCCCATAACGATCATCACAACCAGTCTCTCTTCTGTGTAGGTGCTTCCAAAGATCGTACCTAGTGTTTTATCTGCCAAGCCTATGTCCTGAAGACCCTGCACAGTCATCTCTCCTCCTCATCTATTTACTTCGAAAACTAGCATCTTAAACTGTTGGGTCAAGGTGCTATGGCAGAGTCTTTCCATCCCAAGGGTTAGCCGTCAGCCAAGTAAAAGGACAAAACACTTAAGTCTGATACAGCTGCTGTCCCGCCTCCCCGGACATCTCTCTCAAGGCTAATGAAAGCCCAGAGGATTATATGGCGGTTGCTTCATATTCCTATGCTTTAATCTGATCTGAGGCCAGCATGGATACAACTTCTTGCACTTCATTGGAGGCTTTACTAATGTCTGCTTCAGACATTGAGGGGGAACTCTGGCTGATTATGTCAGGGACTGGGGGGAATCTGCAGATCTTAGTGAGGGAGGAGATCCCTACTACACTTATTGAGTGTTGCCCAGGGTGTTTCTTGTGGACGTCCGCACAAAAAGAAACAGAAAAATAAGCGTACTTCCTCAGTAGTTAAGGATCCCCAACATGAATGGCAGGTAGTTAATGAATGGCAGGATTTTACTCAGGAGTTGCTTAATGCTTTAATGGCTTTAAAGCCTCCATAAGGGGTGTCTGTGCCTGCCCCTTCCCTGGTCTTCCACTCCTCTTAAAAGACCAGGAAACTGGACTTCTCAGATAATGATCAGGATGCAGGGAAAGAGTCCCTGACTTACTCTTCTCAACTCCTTCCCCCCTTGGACTATGGTTCAGAAGAAGAGGATTCTATTAGTCCAGATTCTCCTTTAGAGAAACTCTCCTTTGGGAACACATGATGGAATTCTTTAACTGAGATTGCTCTCAAATCTCTGATATCCAGAAAAGGTATTATGAGCTCCTCCAGATGATGTCTCCTAAGCCTTCTTCTGTTCCCCCGGTTCTGGCTGCCCTCTTTTCAGCAGCTTCTGTGTTCCTTGATTCTCAGCCCCCTGCTCCCAAGAAACCTAATAGGTTTTACAAGGTGCCTGATTAATGTAAATTTCTATACGAATGCCCCTCTGCTAATCCTTCTGTAGTGTCCATCTCTTCTGACATGCACCTCCAAGCTGTTGCCCTCTACCAAGCTGCTTCCTTCAGATAAAGGTAGTAGAGCCAAGGAGAGCTGGACAAAAAGGTTTATACTGCTGACTCTATCTTTTAGGGCCATTAACTACCAGACTTAGATTACCAGGTATATTTTGGCCCTCCTTTCTCAAGTTTCCTGAAGAGATTTCTAACCTTCCCAACTCTGAGGGGAAGGCTTCTGTTCTTTCCCTGTTGGCTTCTGCCTGCCAAGTTACCTACCAGTCTATTCAAATCTGATGCTTCCTCCAGGGCTGCTGCATTTGGTTTTGTTATTAGGCGCTACTCTTCGCTCAATCTTCAGGCTTTGCCTAATGGCATTAAAGCCAAACTATTGGATGTTCCTTTTGGATAATATAAATCTTTTTGGTGCTACTGGTGTTGCTAAACTTAAGTCTGTCCAGGATAAGGGTAAAGCTTTGCAGGAGTTGAAACTTTTTTTCTTCGATTCCTAAGTTTCAGTGCAATTACCCCTCCAAATCTGCTTTGTTCACAGACAGTCTTGCATTCCATCCAAAGGAAACAGGGTTCTAGATGTGTGCCTCTTGCCAAGTCTACTCAAACTCCTACTGCCCAGAAGCCTACTTTTCAGGATAAGCTGGGTTCCATTTGACAGTTCATTTCCACTTTCCCTTGGCCAGGTTCTCTTAGGTTCATAGGTTGGTACTAGGCTATCAGCCCTAGGGCCTATACAAGCCTAGCCATAACAATTCACTGGCTATTTCTTCCCACATTATTTACTTTCCTGGACCCCTGTCTAGCAGGGCGACTGACATGATCCCTGGGGTGAATTTCCTTTCTCCCATCCAATCGTCAAGGTTCCTCTTGAAGAGGTCCAAAGAGGCACTCTGCTTGACATGTATGGGCAATCTATTCCAGAGTCTGGGGAGTCTCTGGGTCAGGAACCTATCCCTCCAGCATGTTTTGTTTATTGTGATGACAAGGTTTAGATCCCTGGACCGTGTAGCTCTGAGGGATTGGGATTTCTTTAAGTGTAGCATGTCCAACAGCTCTAGGTTTGACATGGCCTTGTATGTTAAGCAGAGATCGCCTCTGAGTAGATGATATGCGACAGAGTATAGCTGGAGTTTTTTAAGGCGGTCAGCGTAGGGCATCTGCTTTAGGTCTGTGATTCTTTTAGTGAGGTATTTCTGAGGCCTTTCCAGTTGTTGCAGATGTCTTGAGAGGTACATACCAAATGGGGCGTTGTATTCTATAATGGGTCTAATGAGGGATGAGTACAGTGGGACAATGACCTCCATTTTTCTGGATGAAAAGCCCTTCGTGATGAGGTGTGCCACATAGAAGGATTTCCTGACTGTTGTGGCGATGTGGTTATCGGAGGTGAGACCAATGTCCACCTGTGTCCCTAAGTCTCTTATCACACTTTCTGTGTTAAGTGTACTGCCACCTATATGGTAATTCATGGATACATGTTTTTTCCCAAAGGGGATAACGATACATATCTTGGCACTGAGCTTGAGCCCATGGCTCTGGCACCAAGCATCTGTTTCTGTAAGGCCCTTTTGTAGAGTATCCACATCATTTGGGGATTCAATAATGGCTCCCAGTTTGCAGTCATCTGCAAACTTTGTTAGCCAGAGTCCCTTGGTGTTGACCTGTACTTCAGAGAAGTAGATGCCAAACAAGAGCGGCCCCAGGACTGAACCCTGAGGTACTCCACTTGTCACTTGTCTGGAGCTGGATTTGGAATCGGCTACTTTTACAGTGTGGGTTCTATCAGTAAGCCATTTAGCAACCCATTGGGTGACATAGGGATTAATGCCCAACTTAGTAAGTTTATCTATGATTCCAGAGTGGGGGATGGTGTCAAAGGCCTTGGCAAGGTCTAGATAGGCTGTGTGGACCACCTTACCCTTGTCCATGTCTCTGGAGACTGACTCAAAGAAGTCAATCAGGTTCAGGAGACAAGATCGGCCCTTCACAAACCCAAACTGGGTGGGGTCCAGTGTTTGAAGGTTGCCAATGTCTTTGTTTATAAGTTCCATGATAATACGCTCCATGGCCTTGCAGATAAGGCTTGTCAGACTGATGGGACGGTAGTTTCCGGGATCCAAGGTGGATCCCCCCTTGTGGATTGGGATAACTGTAGCTCTGCGCCACTCAGTGGGCACGAAACCTGAGGTAAGGCTATGATTAAACATGACACTTAGGTGAGGTGCCAGTTCATATTGTAGTTCATGTAGTACACAGCCCGGGATGTCATCTGGTCCCATGGATGCTGTATTCTTGGCTGTAGAGAGTGTGTTTTGTACCTATGTGGCCGTTATTACTGGAATTTGGCAATCTTCCAGTATTGAGATGGGCCATTTAGGAGGTGAGAGGGGGGTGAAGTTGGCACTGAATCGATCTGCCAGGATATTGGCAATATCCTTTGGATCAGTATATTTAATGCCATTCTGTTTTAGCTCAGAGCAGATCTGAGCATTGCCATTTAGATTCTTGACATAGTTATAGAATGCTTTGTGGTTGTCTTTGGAATCTTTGGCAATTTTATTTTCGCAACTAGCTTTGGAGGATTTTATGAGGCATCTCAGTTTCTTACTGAGGCTAGTAAGGAGTTTTGCATCCTGGGATTTTCCTCTTTTCTGCAAAAGTTTCTTACTTTTGTTGTAAAATTTGTTTATGGCAGGGGACCACCAGATTGGCTTCCTTTTTTTGGATGAGAGCATTTTGGTTCTATTTGGGATGGCACGATTCATGCATGAGTGGATGTGCTCGTACAGTGCCTTAGTGTAGGATTCAGCAGTTGAACTTTCAGTTCCCGTCTGCATGGGTGTTATGAAGTTTGTCACTTCTGACTTGAGTAGCATGAAGTTGGCTTTGGAGAAGTTTGTTATGGTGGTTTCTTTACTGGGGGGTGGGGGTGGGATGTGGATGTTAGGGGTGATTAGCTTATGGTCAGACCTGACTAACGAGGGGTGGGGGGGACCATAGGTATGGAGCATTGATTTCCCATGTTGGTAATGACCAGGTCTAGGATACTGGAGCCCCTGGTGGGACTATGGATTAGTTGATCCAGGGCATTGGAATTTATGAATTCCAAGAACCGTTGCGCAAAGGTGTTGGGACATGAGTAGTTTTCCCAGTTAATGGCAGGGTAGTTAAAATCACCCAGTATTAGGGTGTTTGGTTCTATCTTAATATTTTCCAGTATGTTTAGAAAGGTGTAGTGAGAATCTTGGGGTATGGTGGGGGATCTGTAGCAAGCTACAATTTGGATTGCAGTCTTACCTAGTGTTAGTTGCACTTGGAGAATTTCAGACACAATGTGTTGGCCAACTAGCGTGGTGGTGTGAATATCCTTGGTGAATATTGACACTCCTCCACCTTTAGTGTTTCGGTCCTGGTTTGGTGGCCGAAAAGTGTGGTAAGAGTTGTAGCCTGGTATTGCAGGGGTGCTCTCTGGAGCCTTGAACCAGGTCTCAGTTACTGCACAGATATCGATGTTCTCCATTTTTAGGAGTGCCTCGAGAGTGCATTTTGAGGTTTAGACTTCTAGCATTGAGTAGCATTACCTTCAGATTTTGCATGCTTGTACCTGTTACGGTGGTGGTTTTGTCCTTTGAAGTTTGCCTAGGGTGGCAAGAGCCTTAGCCAGTAACCTGAATCCCAGGGGTGACAGGTGCAGACCATCTCTGGAAAAGCATCGTGGTCTGTCAATCATGTCATCCCAGGCAGACAAATACTGGATCCCCTTTGAATGACACCATAAGCTTAGCCAATTGTTGAAGTCAATCATTTTATCCTTATATTGTGGTATCATTCTGGGCGAAGGCAGGATGCTACTCGGGGCTAGGGTCATACCTGCCTGGGCCACATGATCCGAGAGCTCTTCCATGTCTCTTTTCATGTAGTCCAGGGAGGTACATCTCAAGTCATTCACTCCAACATGGACAATGACAGAGTCATATTTGTGCTTGTTGTGGAGTGACTTGAGTGCATGCGTTATGTGGCGGATCCTGGCACCCGACAGGCAGCTGACTGTAATTTTCTCCTTATTCAACCTGGTGAGAGGGACATCAGTGTGCCGGACTATAGAGTCACCTATGACTAAAGTGTTAGGTACATTGTCTTGCCTTAGGGGCTGTTGCTGGGTGGCACACTGGTGTTGTGAACTATGTGACACATTGGTTGTGATTGGTGTTTGTTTGCGTTTCAGCTTCAGAGGTCTTTGTTGCTTGGGCAAGTTACAGTTAAGGGCCTCTGCATATGTGGATTTAGTGTTGCTATATGTGGGTGTTGGTGGTGCGGGTTTAGAAGGGCTATGTGTTGCTTGCGATGTAGTGTGGGTGTTAACCTTCTCCTCTTGACTGTTTAGCACAATCTTGGGTGGAGAGAGCTTTGCTTCCATTTTGGCTATGTAAGTGCATCTCTCACAGGTTGTAGTGTTGGGTGGTAGGAGGAGAGGGTTGTCTGTGTACATGAGGCAATTGTTGCATTGCCCCAGTATGCCCAGATTCACCAGGTGGACAGGAGAAATCACCGGAAGCTGACCCTTGGACATGCTTGGTTTGGGGCTTTTTTTTCTTTGTAAAGTATAGGAGCTGTTTCCTTAGCAAGGTACTTTGCAATTATAGGCTGTTTAGTGCGTACTATTAATTTCTCCTTGTTAACAAGGAGAGTTCAGTGTTTGTATGAGTTTAAGGCTTCCTAGTGCTTTCCAGCAGGTATTAGAGAAAGTGCTAGTCACAGGGATGCTTAAAGGTAAGATTGAAAAGAATGCACTCTGCAGTGTGCACTAGAGAAGTTAGATGTGAAAGTAGGTAACTTGAGTTTTACCTGTTTCAAAAGTTAAGGTTTAGTGGAGAGTTACTATTTTTAAAACAGCAAGATGGATTGAAAGGGGTGGTCACTTTTGTATTTTGGTACTATGAAATACTGTAGGATGGCCAATAAATTTAAATAATTGAAGGGGTGGGATTTCAAAAATGATGATTTTGTGATTACTCACATAAGCCAGTGAAAGTAGAGAGAAATGAGATATATGGTCAGATTAACATAAGAGGTGGGACCTAGAAAGACAGTGGTATTTAACAAGACAACTTAAATGGGTGGGAGGGCAGGAAAAAATTCTGCCTGTGGTCTCTTTTGAAGTTTTAATATGCCATTAAAACAGAATGAAAGCAAAACACAAAGTAAAGAAAACAAACTACAGTATTCAAAATATAGAAAGGCAATACAGTAATACAAAAAATAACAGCAAACTAACCTTTCCTTCACAGCAAAGTGTAGCAGAGTCTGGATGAGCCTTTCTGGTAAAGCTTATCTTATCCTTCCTCATTCCATGTCTCTTCCAGATTGGTTAAAGATCACAACAGACTCTTGGGTTCTGTCCCATTATCCACCAGAAATATCTCATGGTTTGGAAATCCCTTCCTCCCTTTTTGGGCATCTCTCAACCTCCTTGGGAACAACTTCCTCTTTTCTCAGAGGTGCTCTATTCTCTTTTGATCCTGGCCACCATTCAAGCTGTGCGTCCTGCCTACGTAGAAAGGGATTTTCACTCCAGAATGTTTATGGTTCCCAGATAGGAGGACACCATGGAGACCAATTCTGAACCTTTCATAGCAGAACACCTTTCACAGGATTCCTTCTTTTCGGATATTGTCTCTTCAGACTTTATTTCCCCTTCTTCTACCCCAGGCCTTTCTGGTCTCTCTGGATCTCAAGGATGCCTACCTTCATATCCTCTTCGATCCCCTTTCCAGGAAATTTTTACTTTTCTCTGTTTCTTCCTTGCATTTTCAGTTCTCTGTTTTGCCCTTTGGCCTTTCCACTGCCCCAGGGGGAGGTCTATTTTATAACATCAAAGGTACAGAATCTGGAGTACCTGTTCATCAACATGTAAATGTTGAACGTCCTCTTCAGCGAATGGCCACATCAATTTCTTTCCAAGGGAAAGAAATCGGTTGGCCGTTGTAAACTTGCCCTTTTCCCCACTGTAGTCTGATCTCGGAGTTAGTATATTTAGTTGGGGGGGGGGTGAAGCCCCCCAGTTCATAGTGTTTGTTAAATTGTGCTGTGTGTAGTTGGCCTACTGATTTCTTTCCCTTGGAAAGAGATCAATGATGTGGCCGTTCGCTGAAGAGGAAGTTCGACATTTACATGTTGATGAACAGGTACTCGGGATTCTGTACCTTCGAAGTTATAATATAGACCTGCCTCAAGGGTATTGCTCACTCCTGTCACGCTCTTTTGCAGGATGAGAAGAGTTCAGATCTTTCCCTATCTAGGCAAACTGTTCTTTCAGACTCCTTCCTCCAATGCTCTCTTTAGGATCTCCAGTTTACTATTTCTCCTTTGCAGAGTCTGGGGTTCACCATAAACTTTCAGAAATCAGCTTTGAACCCCTTCTTAGGATCACATTTTCCTTCTCTACCGGCTCCACACAGTCTCCACAATGGCATCGCTGCCTGCACCCAAGGCCTTGTATCTACTACCTTTTTCCAGTCTCTTCTTCCTGTGGCTTCAGGTACTGCCTGGGACTTTCTCAAGGTCCTTGGGTTCATGCCTGCCACCATTCTCATGCTTCCTCTGGCCAGGCTTCATATAAGAAAATTAAAGGGGTCCCACAAGTCAGTGTGGCTCCAACACTGCCCCCCCCCTGGTATTCCGAGTCACCTTCTTTCGTTGTCTCAAGCTCAAGCTGCAGTGATGTCTTTATCAACTTTCCCTCAACCAGGGGCTTCCTTTCCAGGCTCCAGTCATAACTCAACAGCTCTTTACAGATGCCTCAGACAGAGGATTGGGGGCCTATTTTGGCTCTCTGAAGGTTAAGGGTCTCTGGCCTCTTCTTCAGAGGTCGAACCACATCAGTATAAAGGAAATGAGAGCTCTGCTTCTAGCTTTTCATTTCCTCTTTCATCCCGGGCCCATCAACATTTTCAGACAATACCATAGTGATGTGGTATGTCAACAAGCAAGGGGGTACAAGGTCCTACCTTATTTGCAGACTGGCTCTTCAGGTCTTGATCTAGCTGTCCAGTATCAAGCGACTCTTGTTGCTGTTTACATTCCCTTGGAGCATAATCTGGTGGCAGACACTGAGCAGGTCCAACATACAAGCTCACAAATGGATACTTCACAGAGATGTGTTCCTGGACATTGCCTTTCAGTAGGGTATTCCTCAGGTAGATCTTTTTGCCTCTCCTCTGAATAGGCAACTTCCTCTATTCTGTTCTAGAGTTCAAGTTCTCTGGCTTGGAAAGTGGACACCCTATCTTTTCTTTGGAAGGGGATGCTTCTGTGACCTTTCCCTACTTTCCTCTGTTGCCTCAAGTATTGCCACAAGATCAGGCAGGATTCTCCCAAAATCTTGATAGCGATTCCCATTTTTCCCTAAACAGCATTGGTTCCCCCTTCTTTCTCACTTGGCCAGGGACAATCACCATAGGTTCATAGGTATTTAGTAGGCTAACGACCACAAGAGTACAATGAGTACAATGCCCCATTCGGAATGTATCTGACCCGACACTTGCAGCAACTGGAAAGGCCCCAAAAGTTCCTCACCAAAAGGATAAAGGGTCTCAAAAATATGTCTTATGCTGCCCGACTGAAGGAACTCCAGCTCTATTCAGTCGCTTACCGTCTGCTCAGAGGTGACCTGTGCCTGACATACAAGGCCATGTCCAACCCAGAACAGATGAGCATGCTTTACCTCAAAAAGTCTAGATCCCTCAGAACTACAAGGGCGGGAGACTTAAACCTTGACACGGTTATTAATAGCACGTGTTGGAGGGACAGATTCATCACCCAGAGACTCCCCATGCTGTGGAACAAAATCCCGGTACATGTGAGGCAGAGCACCTCGCTGGCCTTGTTCAAGAGAAATCTTGACCAATGGATGGGAGATCGTAGATATACCCCAGGGATTACCTCAGTGTCACTGCTTGACAGAGGCACAACAACATAATGGGCATAGTATCCTTCAAACTAAAGGGGTGGCGAAAGCCACAAAACTCTGGGCTAGGCTTATAAATGCCCTCGGGCAGATAGCCTAGTATGAACCTATGAACCTAGAAGAGCTTCTTTAAGCCTAGCCATGCATCGCAAATCTCTGACAAGTTCTGGTACCCTTCATAAGTGTAAGCAGGGACTTGGGAGATGAAGCATTTACAAGCAGCGGCCCATGAGATGAAACATTTACAAGCTACCTATGTCCATTAAAGACAGGTGCCAAACCAGGGATGAATTTTCCTGTTCCCCATTCAGTCATCCAAGTTAGGATTGAACTGGGTTAGAGAGGAACTCGGCTTCAGATGGACGGAGAACCTGTTCCAGGAAAGAGGTAGTCTTTGGGATACATACCTGCTGTTTCTCCAGCAGGTCCTATTTGTACCAAAGGCAAGGTTTAAGTCTTTATAACGGTAATTCTGGTGCTATTTGTTTTGCAGATATGCAGGAGGTTTATCAGGGTGGGTTATGACAATGCCTTGTATAACAGGAGTAGATCTCCTATAAATCGCCTGTAGGAGTCAGAATACAGGGGACAGGGCCTTCAGGCAGTCTGTACATGACATGTTACTTATGCCCTGTATTCTTTTATTAAGTAGCCTTGGTGGATGTGCCTGGTTAGGTACATACCAAAGTTGATAGGTCTGATGAATGCCGAATAAGGTGGAACAATTACTTCCTTGGACCTAGAAGCCATACCTCTTGTTTGTAAGTTTCACAACAGAGAATGATTTTCTCACTGCTGTAGACACATGATGGTCCAAGGCTATGTGTGTTCCCAAGTCCATGACTACTGGGTCAACTCTTAGGGGTGTTTTGTCAATATGATAGCTTTTTTTCCATCTCTTTCAACTTTCTGATTTGAAAGCCGCACTTGCGCCTGTTTCCCACCTTTCCTATAACTAGCCTAGTCCGGTTACAGAGTTGCTGTATCCAGGATTGTTAGTAAGCTTCTGAGCCCCCCAAGCCTTTCTGTGTTGGAGGGAAGCCTTCTAGCTTATCAGTGGGAGTGGTAAGCACTAGGTAGCCTATCCTCCACGGGAAGAGTGAGTTTTGGCCCAGAAATTGTAGTTCATTTGGCCGTTTGGGCCGTTTTCCATCTCTTTCAACTTGCTGTCTTAAAAGCCTGCTTTTGTACTTGTTCCCCCACCTTTCCTGTAACTAGTCTAGTCCAGGTACAGATTTGCTGTATCCAGGACTCTTTTGTAAGCTTCTGAGCCCCTCATGCCTTTCTGTGTTGGAGGGAAGCCTTCTAGCATATCAGTGGGAGTGGTAAGTATTACGTAGGCTATCTACTACAAGAGGAGTGGTTCCTGGCCCAGAAATTGTAGCTATTGGCTGTTTGGGCAGTTTTTTTCCATCTCTTTCAACATTCTGGTTTAAAAGCCGCACTTGCGCTTGTTTCCCACCTTTCCTGTAATTAGCCTAGTCCAGATACAGAGTTGCTGTATCCAGGACTGTTGGTAAGCTTCTGAGCCCCGCAAGCCTTTCTGTGTTGGAGGAAGGCCTTCTAGCTTATCAGTGGGAGTGGAAAGCACTAGGTAGCCTGTCTACCATGACAGGAGAGGTTCTTGGCCCAGAAATTGTAGTTTATTGACCATTTGGACAGTATGTCCGTCTCTTTCAACTTTCTGGTTTAAAAAAACACATCTGAGCTTGTTTCCCATCTTTCCTGTAACTAACCTACTGGGTAGCACTAGAAAGCCTTAACTGATACAAGCCTTCTAGCTTAGAAGAGAGACTTTGGAGAGATTAAGTATCAGTTTTCTGTACTTTCTTATTGTACTCGACTGTTTTCCACCTAAACGCAGATTTTCCAGTGTTTATTGCGATTTAAAAGCTTGTTTTTTTCACATATTGTACTTATTTGACTGCATGCACTTTTAAAAAGTTGTTTTTGTTTAAATAATTCGTTTAACTGTTGTAGGCTACACACTAGCACAGCCTTTTCTGATCGTTTGTAGTCATTTAAAGCTGTTTTAAGTGTATTTTTTACTGTTTTTGCCTTATCTTTTCAAAAATAAAAAAAAATAAAAAATTCCTTGTTTCCCGCCTTTCCAAGCTAGTATAGTCCAGTTTTCAGGCTAGTGCTGAATTCAGGGCTGTGATGCTAGTTTATGAGTTGCCCATACCTTACTTGGATAGAAGGAAGTTTCTCTGTTTCACCTGTGAGAGAGGGGAGCTTTGAGCAACCTATCTGTACCTGGAGGAGTGGTTCCAGCCCAGAAGTTTGTAGTTTATTGGCCATTTTGGCTAATTTCTCTCTCTTTCATTTCCCTATTATAAAAACCGCATTTGCATGGTTTTGCATACCGGGCAGTCACGGTTAGCTACGGTTAAAGTATTCCCGGCTCCACTAAGTCTCCTCTTTAGTAACTCTCAACCTAAGCACTCAAAAAGCATCCTACAGCCCAGCACTTGCTCAGACCTAATAGCAAGCACTAGTATACCCTGACACTGATTGCCCAGCAAGGCAAGGCACTTTATTCACCTCTCACCAACCAAGCAACTAAGCAGCTCACCCTACTATTCAGGCATGACCAAAGTGCAATTTCAGGTGTACTCTCCAGTCCAGCTGGTGAATCCGGGTATCCTGAGGCAATGTTACAACTGCCTCATGTACACAGACAACCCTCTCCTCCTACCACAAAACACTAACATATGCAAGAGATGCAATTATGCAGCCAAACTGGAGGCTAAGCTGTCTCCACCCAAGACTGGAACAGACAGTCAAGAGGAGAAGGTTAACACTTGCACCACACTGCCAGCTGCACACAGACCTACTAAAACAGCGCTGGCAAAATATACACAAATACACAAAATCATACTCGGAGGCTCTAAATAAAAACCTGCAAAAGCATCAGAGACCTCCAAAGCAGACACCCAAACAACCTACACCGCCCATCACAAACCAGACAACAAATAAAACACAATCAGTGTGCCGCACAATCACAGCCCTTAAGGCGAAATAACATACCTAACACACTAGTAATAGGTGACTCTATAGTCAAGCACACTGATGTCCCACTCACTAGGCTGGACAAGCAGAAGGTTACTGTTAGCTGCCTGTCAGGAGCCAGAATCCGCCACATAACGCAAGCACTCAGGTCACTCCAGAACAAGTACAAATATGACTCTGTCATTGTTCACATTGTTGTGAATGACATGAGATGTACCTCCCTGGACTACATGAAAAGAGACATGGAAGAGCTCTCTGATCATGTAACCCAGGCTGGTATGACCCTGACCCTGAGTAGCATCCTGCCCTCACCAAGAATGATACTTCATTATAAAGAAAAAAATGATCAATTTCAACAATTGGCTATGCTTCTGGTGTCATTCAAAAGGGATCCAGTGTCTATCAGCCTGAAATGACATGCTCGACAATCCACGTTGTTTCGCAAGAGACGGCTTGCATCTGTCACCCCTAGGCTTTCGAATACTGGCTAAGGTTCTTGCTGCCCTATAGTGCCTTTTTTTAGGCAAGGCACAAAAGTCAAACCCACCTGCGTAAACAGCACAATTAACAAAAAACTGAGGGTTATGCTACTCAACGCCAGGAGTTTAAATCTCAAAATGCACTCGCTCGAAGCACTCCTCAGTATGGAGAATGTCGACATCTGTGCAGTAACTGAAACCTGGTTCAAGGCTTCAGAGAGCACCCCAGCACTACCGGGCTATAACTCGTATCACACGTTTCAAAACACAAAAGGAGGGGGTGGATCCATATTCATCAAGGATACCTACACCTCCAGGTTAGTGGCGCAGCAGGATACCTCTGAGATCATCCATGTGCAACTAACATCGGGCAAATCTGCAATGCAAATTGTGGCCTGCTACAGATCACCCTCCATGACCCAGGACCACCACTCCACCATTCTGGAGACAGTGGAAAACATGAGGGTCCTACCGAACACCCTGATATTGGGCGACTTCAATTACCCTACCATTCACTGGGAAAACTACTAGAGTACAAACTCCCAGGCCCAGCGCTTCCTGGAATTCATCAACTCAAAAGCCCTGGATCAGCTAGTAAACTCCCCTACCAGAGGTGAAAACATATTGGATCTGGTCATCACCAACATGGGCGACAGGTGTCCCACACCAGAGGTCAACCCGTCACTGGTTAGATCAGACCATAAACTAATCACTCTGGATGTCCACACCCCACCACCACCCCCAACTAAGGAAACCACAGTAAAAAACCTTTCTAAAGCAAACTTCACCTTACTTAAGACAGAGGTGGTAAGTTTCACAGCCCCCACGCTAAAGGATAACGCTGCCCAGGATGCAGAAACCTTTACAAATGCACTCTATGAGCACCTACAAGGATGCATGGATCGTGCCATCCCTAGCAAAACCAAGACTCACTCCTCTAGGAGAAGGAAACCAGTTTGGTGGACCCCTGCCATAAACAGGCTATACAATAGGAGGAGGAAACTAGTTCAGAAAAAAAGCAAATCCCAAGAAGGAAAGACATCACTGATCAGTATCAGTAAGAAACTAGGGTCCCTCATGAAATCATCCAAGGCTAACTTCGACAGAAAAATAGCCAAGGATTCAAAAGATAACCACAAAGCCTTCTTTAGCTATGTTAAGAATCTAAGTGGCAACTCGCAGATATGCACTGAACTAGTGCAAAATAGCACAAAATATACTGAACCTACTGATATTGCCAACATCCTGGCAGATAGATTCAGTGCAAACTTCACCCCCCTCTCACCTCCAAAAGGGCCCACAACAATACTGGAAAAGTATAGTGTCCCAAAAATCACAGACGCACAGGTGAAAACAGCCCTTTCAAAAGCCAAAAACACAGAGTCGATGGGACCAGACGGTGTCCCAGGATGCGTCTTGCACAAACTACAGAATGAACTAACCCCCCACCTAAACACGCTGTTCAACCTCAGCCCCTCCACAGGCTACGTACCCACAGAATGGCACACAGCAATGGTTATTCCTCTCCACAAAGGAAGGGCCACAACTGACCCTGGCAACTATCGCCCCATAAGCCTGACTAGTCTGGTCTGCACGGCTATGGAGGGCATCATCATGGAACTCATTAACAAAGACATTGGGAACCTCCAAATACTTGACCAGACCCAGTTCGGCATTGTTAAGGGTAGATCATGCCTACTAAACCTGGTTGACTTCTTCCATTTACCAAGGCCATAGACGAGGGAAACGTGGTTCACACAGCTTACCATGACCTCGCCAAGGCTTTCGACACCATTCCCCACTCGGGTATTACAGAAAAACTCACCAGCCTGAACATAAACCCCTACATCACAAGATGAGTTGCCAACTGGCTTACAGACTGACCTCAGACAGTAAGAACAGCGGGCTCCAGGTCCGACTCTAAACCAGTCACAAGTGGTGTCCCGCAAGGTTCAGTCCTGGGACCCCTACTGTTAGGCATATACTTCTGAGAACTACAGGCAAACACAGGAGGACTATGGCTAACCAAGTTCGCTGATGGCTGCAAACTGGGAGCCATAACTGACTCTCCGGCTAACACGGGCATCCTCCAAAAAGGCCTTACTGAGACGGACACCTGGTGTCAAAGTCATGGCTTCAAGCTAAATGCCAAAAAATGCATAGTCATCCCGTTTAGGAAAAACAAAACACCCACGAATTACCACCTAGGTGGCAGCCCCCTTAATACAGAAGAGGTACAAGAGATCTGGGGACCCAGGTAGATAGTAATCTCTCCTTTGACAATCATATTGCCAAAGTAGTTAGGAAATCCTTCTATGTGATCCATCTAATTACTAAAGGGTTCGCATCTAGAAATAAAGAGGTTACAGTGCCCCTCTACTCGTCACTCATTAGACCCATCATAGAGTGCAGTGCCCCATTTGGGATGTACCTCACAATACACTTCCAACAGCTGGAAAGACCACAAAAGTACCTCACCAAGATGATTACTGGCCTCAAACATATGTCCTATGCAGCCCCACTGAAAAAACTCCAGCTGTACTCAGTGGAATATCGCTTACTCAGAGGTGATCTCTGCCTGACTTACAAAGCCATGTCCTACTCAGAACTGATGGACATGCTCCACTTAAAGAAATCCAAGTCACTGCGAACCACATGCTCTAGTGAGCTAAACCTCGCCACAGCAATAAATAGAACATGCTGGAGGGATAGATTCCTGTCACAGAGACTCCTCATGCTTTGGAACAAAATTCCAAACTACATCAGGCAGAGCCCCTCACTAACACTCCAAGAGAAACCTCGACGAGTGGATGGGTAACAGAAAATACACCCCTGGGATCACTTCACGGGATCTGCTTGACAGAGGATCAGTTAATCAATGGGGCGGCGAAAGCCAAAACACACTGGCTAGGCTTATAAATGCCCTTGGGCAGACAGCCTAGTACCTACCTATGAACTAGGGGTGGAGGCGTTCTGAAGGATACTAGTGTACATTTCTTGACATTTAGCTTTAGTCCATGGCTCTGACACCAGTTATTTGTCTGTGCCAGCACTTTATGAAGAATGTTTGTGTCAGTGGGGCATTCTATGACTGCTCCTAATTTGCAATCAACTGCATATTTAGTCAGCTAGAGGCCATTATAACATTGGCCTTGTGCTATCTCACCAGGTGGACCTTCTCCCACAAGACAAGGGGTACCTTATTTATCCTCAATTGTCAACTCGTCAACTGATGCTGTGGCCGATAAGGTTTTGATCCCACCTCTTTCCATGGACATGCATTCAGATCCTGCAGGAGGCCAAGCCGCCCACTACCAGGAAATCATACTTGTCCAAATGGAAAAGATTATTTGTCTGGTGCCTCTCTCACCATCAGTATCCCCTATCTGTGGAGGTTTCTCTGGCTCTGTCTTATATGTGTGTTCTCCACCATGCTGGGTTGGGATATTATTCAGTTAAAGCTCATCTGTCAGCAATTTCTGTTGGTCTGCCCTCAACTCTTCCTCTGGCCTCTAGATTTCAGGTCAAGCAATTTCTTAACGGTGTCCTTCATATCAGGCCTCCCAGGAAGCCTATTCGCAATTCGTGAGACCTCTTTTATTCTTGAAAAATTGACTCGGGCTCCCTTTGAGCCTGTTGCTTTAGCTTCCTTACTGCATCGTGCTTGGAAGACTGTTCTTTTGGCTCACTCTTTGGCTAAGAGGGTGTCTGAACTTCAAGCTCTCATGGCTGTTCCTCATTGCTTAGTTTTACACAGAGACAGAGTGCCTCTTTTTACACTTCCTTTTATGCCCAAGATGGTCAGCGAGTTGTCCCATAACCAGTTTATTCATTTGCCTTTGTTTTTTCCTTCTCCGCAGTCTGCCAGTGAGAATGTTCTTCACATCTTGGTTTTGCATAGACAGGTCAGATATTTGGATAAAACTAAAGTTATTCACAAATTTGAGCAACTTTTTTGTTTCCTTTCATCCCAGGTCTTTGTGTTTCGCTGTTTCTAAGCAAACCATCTCTTCCTGGATTTCTAAAGCCATTAATTTTTTTTTCTTTCTTCTTTTCATAGAACAAGTCTTTTCTCATCAGAAAAGGCTCATTCTACCAGGGCTGTTGCTTTCACTGGTCCTTTTTTCAAGTGGCCAGATACCAATTCCATCCTTGAAGTTGCTCCTTGGTCTTCTATTTATACATTCAATAAGCTGCAATACAAGTTGGATGTTACCTTCCAGGGCTAGAGCTGGCTTTGCCAGGGCTATCCTGCATGGGTTTCTGGAGGGCTTTTTAGTGCTGTCCTCCTCCCATGTTTCCTCTTGAGCTTAGGTTATGAATACTGCAAGAACATAGTACAGCTGTGTAAAATCTTACCATAACAGTAGATGCCCCTATCTTTGCTGTTGCAGTATTCGCTCCCTCTCACCTGCCCTCTCTGCTCTACCCTGTTTTTTGACATGCTATCAACATGAGAGAATGACTCTACAAGAATAAGAACACTATTTACATTAAAAAAAGGCATTAAAGTGGGGGGCAGTTCTCCTGCTTTCCCAAACATGGGGGCTGGATTCCTGCATCACTGCTACATACACACAAACTCTGAGGTCATTCCATGTTGAGCAGATAAAATCTCCATGGCACAGCACAAAATTAATCTTTCAGGAAAACACCAGCAGCCATACCTAGTGGTTGCACATAAGAGTCTCGAACACTAGTGTTTTTGTGCTCAGGCCTGGCTCCCCTCTTTTAAGTTTGATCTTGATAATTTATTTACAGGTGAAATGTGTAAAAATGATAGGTTTACCAAACATGTTAATATTAATAGTGCATGGTAAAAACTTGGTATGTTTTTTTTTTTTTTTTTTTTTGGGGGGGGGGGGGGGCATCTGTCACTGAACTTTTCCATAATGTCAGTGATAGGAAAGCTGCAGACAGAAGGGCACATAACCTGTGAAGATGGATGAAACAGAGTAGAGGCAGGAAGACAGAAGAGAAAAGTAGAGTAGGGTTAGGAAGATGCAATGCTGAAGGGATTCCTTGAAGGCAGGATGCCACGGGCAAAGAATAACTCCAAGAACTCAGAAAAACCAAAAGAAAAAAAGAAAGAAAGAAGAGAAAAGAAAACAGAAAAATCTCAGACTCAATGTACGTGTGTGAGGCATGGAATCTAAAAGAAGCAGAAGGAGGAGACTTGCCCAACCCTGAATGGATAGGAGACTTGGCAACTGAGGAAAGATTTCAGATGACCACCATAAAGTGTCTCAGGTATGTTGAAAAATACAGCTTGCTGACGTGTGCTACTCTGAAAAAGGGCAGTGTTCATGCAGGCATTTTCCTCCTGCCAATTCAAATGGATGTCTGAAAGATGCATCGTTGGGTCTGCTCCATTTTGTTTATATACAGACAGTTTCACTGACCACAAAAATAAGTTTTAAGATGTTGACAAGACAGATCTGTTAAACAAACCAGTAAGTCAAGAAACCCCATTTCAATAATTCAGCCAAAACATTCAACAAGCTGCAAAATCATAAACATACTTCATCCCAAGCACCCTATGCGGTTTATATATATGCGTTGTCGCCTCACAGCAAGAGGTTCCCATTCGATTCTCGGCTGGAGCGCCTTCTGTGTGGAGTCTGCATATCCTCCCCATGGTCGAGTGGCATTCGAAAAGACATGCGAGAATGGGCATGCCTTCGTTAAAGGTTGGGTGTCGAGCTGGCACCTCGGCACAGTAAAACTCCTGCCAATCATTAGTGGACTGGAGTTCCACTGTGGCGACCCCTAACCGTGAAAAGCCGAACATATATATGTATACACACACACACGCCATAAAGTACAGTTTTGTACCTACCATAAATGTAGATGTCCGAGAGGTATGCATCTGCAGTCCTAACAAATGGGTTGTCCTGGCCTCAGGCAGCCCTTCGGTCGGCCGGATTCCAAAGTCTGGGTCTGGCCTCGGCTGATGTCGCACTTCACCCGACATCATAGCTGCAGTTCAGCGGGTATAAAGGCATCAGCCGACGCCATTTTCCTCAGTGTTTCTTGCCCCAGATGCCAGGTGCCCTCTAGGAAGGCTAAATTTGGATAAATGCAAATGATTCCAAACAATAGAGAGCAAATAGAAATAAACATGTATATACATATATACAAACAAATACACCATAATAGATTCCCCCAGCTAGCTACAAGATGGGCAAATACCCTAGGAGTACCACAGAGGGGAAGGAGGGTGGGTAATCCTGACTGCAGATGCATACCTCTCGGACATCTACATTTATGGTAGGTACAAAACTGTACTATGTCCTTCAAGGATGCATCTGCAGTCCTAACAAATGGGTAGAATACCATAGCCAAAATGGGGGAGGAGGCACTAAGAGTTTATGGTGTAGTTAAGATCCCTTGCAAAACAGCAGTGGCAAAACCTGCTCGGGATCTGGAGTATAAAGGTAGATTATAATGCTTGGCAAATGTATGCACGGAGCTCCAAGTAGCAGCCTCTAAAATGTCTTTGGTAGCCACTCCTCGTAAGAAAGCTGTAGTAGTGGCTGTAGCCCTTGTGGAGTGAGGTCTGATGTTTTCTGGAGTTGCCTTTCCATGAAAAGAGTAACAAAATCTAATGCAATTGCCTATCCATTTTGAGATTGTCTGTTTTGAAATTGCTTTTCCTTCCATTCCTGTTGCATATGCTACCAGAAGCTGGTCAGTTTTGCTATTGTTCTTGGTTCTGTCCAGGTAGTAGCGCAATTGTCTGTGTACATCCAAGGTATGCAGCAATCTTTCCCCCCTGTTCTGCGGGTTGGGGAAGAATGTTGGTAGGTGTATTGCTTGGTTTAATGATACCCTGGAGACCACCTTTGGCATAAAGGTAGGATTAGTTCTCATGGACACTCTATCCTGATGGAAGATAAGGAAGGGTTGCACTGCCATTAATGCCTGTAATTCAGAAACCCTTCTAGCTGAAGTGATTGCAATCAGGAATGCAGTTTTCCAAGATAAGTACTGTAATTCTGCTGTTGCTGCTGGTTCAAAAGGGGGAAGTGTCAACTTTTCTAACACAAAGTTCAAGTCCCATGTAGGCAATGGTGGTTTTCTTGGTGGCTTTACATTTTTAATTCCTCTGAGAAACTGCCTGAGTAGAGGTTGAGAAAAGACTGGAGGATCCATGTTGTATTCTGCTGAAATTGCTGATGCATGAATCTTAATGGAGGAGTAAGACAGGCCATTGTGGAAAAGTTCTGCTAAGTATTCCAGGATGTTAGCTATGTTTGCCAATGATGCATCTACTCCTTTTGTTGCACTCCAAATGAGATATCTTTTCCATTTTGCTGAATAAGTTTTCCTTGTTGAGGGTCTGCGAGCCTCCAAGATAATGTCTTTAACCCTTTGAGATAAATCTGGGTTATTTTGCCTTATATAATGTTCCAAGCAGCTAGCTGCATTGTTTTCAAGTTTGGATGCAGGGTTTTGAAGCTGTTCTGTGTTAGCAGTAGAGGTAGTAGGGGTAGAGGCCATGCGTGTTCCCGGGACATACTCCTCAGTAGCGGGTACCAATGTTGTCTCGGCCAGTCTGGAGCTATCAAGATGATCCTCGGGTGGTCTTCTTTGATCTTCAGCAGCACTTTGTGCATCAAAGGAAGAGGTGGGAATGCATATGCTGTCAGGCTTTCCCAACTGAAGGATAGGGAGTCCACCTTCCAAGCAAGTGGGTGGTATGTCCTTGTGCAGAATTTTTTCAATTGGTGGTTGTGTGGGGATGCGAACAGATCTATTTCTGGCAGTCCCCATTTCCTTATGATGATTTTGAAGATGTCTGGATGCAGCATCCATTCGTGGGCATCCGTGGTGGTTCTGCTTAAGATGTCTGCTAGTATATTTTCTTTTCCTGGCACAAATATGGCCTGGAGCTGAATGTTGAGGCTCAGGGCCACATTCCAGAGGTCTATTGCCATCCGGCATAGAGGATATGAATGTGTGCCTCCCTGCTTGTTGATATACCACATAACTGTGGTGTTGTCCATCCTTATCAGCAAATGACCCTGTTGAAGAAGTGGTCTGAATGTCTGAATTGCCTGTTTTACTGTCAGCATCTCTTTTTGATTTATGTGTAGGTTCATCTGGTCTTGAGTCCATAAGCCTTGAATGCACTTGTCCACCATGTGTGCCCCCCAACCGATGTCTGAGGCGTCCGTGGTGATAGTCTGGCTTGGGTGAGGCCTGTGGAAGGGCAATCCTTTGTTCAATTGACAGGCCTGGGCCCACCACTGGAATTCTTGCTTCAGGCATGGAATTATTGGAATTTGGGTTTCTAGGCTGTGCTTGTGCTGAGACCATAAATTCCTCAGGTACCATTGCAACTTCCTCATATGTAGTCTGGCATGTGGAATTAATATTATGCACGATGCCATGTAACCCAGGGCTTGCAGGATTTTCCTTGCTGTAAGCTGGTTCTGCGTTGTTAATGCCATGAAATAGAGTGGTAGCTGCTTCTGTTTTTCTGCTGTGAGGAATGCCATCTGGTTTGATGTGTCCAGTTCTGCACCCAAGAAGGTTATCCTTTGGGATGGTATCAGCCTTGACTTTTTTGTGTTGACTGTGTATCCCAGGGCTTGCAGCAGGTGAATAACCTTTTTCAAATCTTTTGTTAATTTGTCTTTGCTGTCCGCTTGTAACAGGCAGTCGTCCAGGTATGGATAAATTTGAATTCCCTGAAGCCTGCAATGAGCAATTACTGATGCCAGGCATTTCGTGAATACTCTGGGCGCAGTAGATAAGCCAAAAGGCAATGCTGAAAATTGATAATGCTCTGATCCTGCAAGAAATCTGAGGTATCTTCTGCAATTTGGTCGAATGGGGACGTGCAGGTATGCCTCCTTGAGATCCAGAGTCACCAGCCAAGACTCCTTGCCCAGCATGGGAAGAAGTTGCTGTAGGGTCAGCATCTTGAATTTTGGAACAATGAGATATGTGTTTAGAGCTGACAGGTCGAGGATAGGTCTCCATTGGTTTTCCTTTCTTGGTACCAGGAAAAGCCTTGAATAAAATCCTTGTCCTTGTTCCAGAGCCGGTACCTTTTCTATAGCTCTCATCTTTAGTAAGTGGTTTATTTGCTGTAGAGCATTTGTCCTTTGGTTTGGAGGTAGGTTTGGCATTCCTCTCTTCCTTGGAAGAGTATGGAAGTGAAACCTGTAGCCTTTGTCTATTGTCTGTAAAATCCATTTGTCTCCTGTAATGTAATGCCAATTTTCTGAAAATAAGGCTAGCTTTCCGCCTAAGGGTGCTCCCAGTTGTTCCCTGGTAGGCGGTTTCAGAGCCAAGTCACTGTGATTGTCCTGTGGAAGTGGTAGTGGCTGGATCTGTGGCAGTACTTCTCTGGCTGTTAGGCTGCCACTGACGACCCCTGTAGGCACCTCTGGATTGACCTCTGCCTCTAGGACGTCTATTTCTGCTTCTCTGTGCTCTGGTGGTGTCTGGAAAGGACCAATTCTTGGAAGGCCAGTTCCTACTAAATCTCGGAGGCTGGACCTGTAAGAAATCCTTGACCGTCTGGACAGATTTAGCTGTTTCTTCCACCTTCTTCAACACTTGCTGTGCAGGGGAACCAAACAAAAGTACAGTTTTGTACCTACCATAAATGTAGATGTCCGAGAGGAATGCATCTGCAGTCATTACAAATGGGTTGTCCTGTCGTCAGGCAGCCCTTCGGTCGGCCGGATTCCAAAGTCTGGGTCCGGCTTCGGCTGGTGTCGCACTTCACCCGACGTCATTGCGGCAGTTTTCGGGTATAAAGGCATCAGCCGACGCCATTTTCCTCAGTGTTTCTTGCCCCAGATGCCAGGTGCCCTCTTGGTAGGCTAAATTTGGATAAATGCCAAAGTTTCCAAATAGTAGAGAGCAAACACACAAAATAAACATGTATGTACATATATACAAACAAATACACCATAATAGATCCCCAAGCTAGCTGAAGATTGGTAAGTACCCTAGGAGTACCTCAGAGGGGAAGGAGGGTGGGTAATCCGACTGCAGATGCATTCCTCTCTGACATCTACATTTATGGTAGGTACAAAACTGTACTATGTCCTTCAAGGATGCATCTGCAGTCATTACAAATGGGTAGAATACCATAGCTAAACTAGGGAGGAGGAAATGAGAATAGATTATGGTGTAGTCAGGATCCCTTGCAAAACAGCAGTGGCAAAGCCAGCACGGGATCTAGAATATAGAGGTAAGTTATAATGCTTGGCAAATGTATGCACTGAGGTCCAAGTAGCAGCCTCTATAATGTCCTTGGTAGCCACTCCTCGTAAGAAAGCTGTGGTAGTGGCTGTGGCCCTTGTGGAGTGAGGCCTGATGTTTTCTGGAGTTTTCTTTCCATGGTAGGAGTAACAAAGTCTAATGCAATTTCCTATCCATTTGGAGATTGTCTGTTTAGAAATTGGTTTTCCTTCTTTTCCTGTTGCGTAAGCTACCAGAAGCTGGTCAGTTCTTCTATTGTTTTTGTCCTGTCCAGGTAGTAGCGTAATTGCCTGTGTACATCCAAGGTATGTAAATGCTTTTCTGCCCTGTTCTGTGGATTGGGGAAGAATGTAGGAAGGTGGATAGCCTGATTTAAAGAGACTCTGGATACCACCTTAGGCATAAATGTAGGATTTGTTCTCATGGACACTCTATCTTGATGGAAGATCAGGAAGGGTTGTACTGCCATTAATGCTTGTAGTTCAGAGACCCTTCTTGCTGAAGTTATTGCCAGCAGGAAGGCAGTCTTCCAGGATAAGTATTGCAAGTCTGCTGTAGCTGCTGGCTCGAAAGGAGGCAGAGTCAGTTTTACTAGCACAAAGTTCAAGTCCCATGCTGGCAATGGAGGTTTCCTGGGAGGTTTTACATTTTAATTCCCCTCAGAAACTGTCTGAGCAGAGGATGCGAGAAGACAGGAGGATCCAAGCTGTATTGTGCTGAAATAGCTGATGCATGTATCTTGATGGAGGAATAGGACAGGCCTGTGTGGTAGAGCTCAGCCAAGTACTCCAGGATGTTGGCTATGTTCACCAGTGTCACATCTTGCCCTTTTGCAGCGCTCCAGATGAGATATCTTTTCCATTTTGCTGCATAATTCTTTCTTGTTGAAGGTCTACGAGCCTCCAGGATTATGTCCTTAACTCTTTGGGATAAATGTGTGCTAATTTCTGTCATGTAATGTTCCAGGCAGTTAGTTGCAGAGTTTTTAGGCTTGGATGCAGAATGTTGTAGTTGTTCTGTGTCAGCAGTAATGGGATCAGTGGTAGTTTCCATATTTGTTCCCTGGACATGCTCCTCGGTAGTGGGTACCAATGTTGTCTTGGCCAGTCTGGGGCTATCAGAATGATCCTCGGACGTTCCTCTTTGATCTTGAGAAGCACTTTTTGCATCAAAGGAAGTGGTGGGAATGCGTATGCTGTCATGCTTTTCCAACTGAAGGATAGGGAGTCCACCTTCCAAGCAAGTGGGTGGTAAGTCCTTGTGCAGAATTTCTTTAACTGGTGATTGCATGGGGATGCAAACAAGTCTATTTGTGGCAATCCCCATTTCCTTGTGATGGCTTTGAAGATGTCCGGATGCAGCATCCATTCGTGGGCATCTGTTATAGTTCTTCTTAATATGTCTGCTAGAATGTTTTCCTTCCCTGGAACATAAATTGCCTGTAACTGAAGGTTGTAACCCAGAGCCACATCCCATAGGTCTAGTGCCAGCCGGCATAGGGGGTATGAGTGTGTGCCTCCCTGTTTGTTGATGTACCACATAACTGTGGTGTTGTCTGTCCTTATCAACAGCTGGCCTTCGTGGAGAAGAGGTCTGAATGCCTGGATTGCCAATTTTACTGCCATCATTTCTTTTAGATTTATGTGCAGATGCAGTTGGTCTTGAGTCCATAGGCCTTGAATGCACTTGTCCATCATGTGTGCCCCAACCGAGGTCTGAGGCATCTGTCGTGATAGTTTGTCTTGGATGACTTTTGCTGAAGGGCAGTCCTGTGTTTGATTGACAGGCCTGTGCCCACCATAAGAACTCTTGTTTCAGGCATGGGATCATTGGAATTTTGGTTTCCAGGCTGTGCTTGTGCTGAGACCACAAATTCTTTAGGTACCACTGTAGCTTTCTCATATGAAGCCTGGCATGAGGGACCAGAATTATGCAGGATGCCATGAAGCCTAGAGCTTGTAACACTTTTCTTGCAGTTAGATGGCTCTGTTTTGTTAATGCCAAAAAGTAGAGAGGAAGTTGTTCTTTCTTTTCTGCAGTTAGAAATGCCATTTGTTTGGATGTGTCCAGTTCTGCACCCAAAAAGGTTATTATTTGGGATGGAATCAGCCTTGACTTTTTTGAATTGACTGTGTATCCCAGGGCTTGAAGCAGGTAGATGACTCTTTGTAAGTCTTCTGTTAATTTGTTTTTGTAGTCCGCTTGTATCAGGCAGTCGTCCAGGTAGGGATAGATTTGAATCCCCTGAAGTCTGCAATGAGCGATTACTGATGCCAGGCATTTCGTGAACACTCTGGGCAGTAGATAAGCCAAAGGGCAATGCTGAGAATTGATAATGCTCTGATCCTGCAAGAAATCTGAGGTATCTTCTGCAAATTGGTCTTATGGGGACGTGCAGGTATGCCTCCTTGAGATCTAGAGTTACCAGCCAAGACTCCTTGCCCAGCATGGGAAGAAGCTGCTGTAGAGTCAGCATTTTGAATTTTGGAACAATGAGGAATGTGTTTAGAGCGGACAGATCTAGAATAGGCCTCCATTTGTTTTCTTTTCTTGGTACCAGGAAGAGCCTGGAGTAAAATCCCTTCCCTTGCTCCATAGATGGTACCTTTTCCACAGCTCTCATTCTTAATAATTGAGATATTTGTTTTAGAGCTTCTGCCCTTTGAGTAGGTGGTAGGTTTGGCATTCCTCTCTTTCCTGGTAGAGTATGGAAATGGAACCTGTAACCTTGGTCTAGAGTTTGCAAAATCCATTTTTCTCTTGTAATGCAGTGCCAGTTTCTTGAAAATAAGGTTAGCTTTCCGCCTAAGGGTGCTTCTAGTTGCTCCCTGGTAGGCGGTGTCACCGCCAAGTCACTGTGATTGAGTTGTTGTAGTGGTGGTGGCTGCGTCCGTGCCTCGTTGGTTGTTACCCTGCCACTGGCGACCCCTGTAGGCACCTCTGGTTTGGTTTCTGCCTCTAGAGCGCCTATTCCTGCCTCTTTGTGCCTTAGAGGACTCCGGAAAGGACCAATTCTTGGAGGGCCAATTCCTGCTAAACCTTGGAGGTTGAACTTGTAAGAAATCTTTTACGGTTTGCACAGATTTTGCTTTCTCTTCCATCTTTTTGAGAACCTGTTGTGCGGGGGCACCAAATAAATTGACCTTGTCCATAGGTACATCCAAAAGTTTAGATTTGATATGGTCTGGTAATGCCTGTTCTTTCAACCATGCATGCCTCCTGATAACTGTGCCCGTCATGGCTGATCTAAAGGAAGCCTCCAGTGCATCATAGCCACATTTTAAAGAATGGTTACTAACCTGCTGAATGTTATGTAATAAGAAGTTATGTACCTACCATAACGTTCCATGTTAGTTGTCTTCTCTCGCCTTCTTTCTTGCTTGATGGGTTTGGAGCCGATCCTCGGCTCCGACTCGGCACTTGCTTTAGCTCGAGAACTCCTTTTACCAGCTCGAGGCAGCCCCATATCCCATGATGCAAGGCAGTAAGTACCCAGATCTCGTTTGTTGACAAAGGGCAATAACACCAAGCATAAAATACTTCCCAAAGGAAGAAGAAACTTACAGATGGAAAAAGGACCAGGTCTGAATGGTCTTTAGCATAACAGTTTCTTATACAAGGTCTGTCCAGGCCAGGGGGAAGGAGGGAGGGTCGCAAGAAAGAAGGCGAGAGAAGACAACTAACATGGAACGTTATGGTAGGTACATAACTTCTTAATGTTAAGTTGTCAATCTCGCCTTCATTCTTGCTTGATGGGACCGCGTCCCTAGCACCTCTATCCTGGGTGGCTCAATGGAACAAACTCTTGAGGACTGTAGAGCCAAAACTGGCTCTGTCCCTGGAGGCCAAGTCCAATTTGTAATGGGAAACAAAAGTGTGAGGAGTGGCCCAAGTGGCCACTGCACAATGTCCAAAGGCAGTCTAGCTTGAAAAGCTGTAGAAGTAGCTAAACTCCTAGTTGAATGTGCTTTGGGTTTTGAGCACAGCTGTTTTCCCCTGATCGTATAAATTTCAGTGATGACCGAAGAAAGCCATCTGGACAAAGTCACTTTAGAAACAGGAAGGCCTTTTTTATTACCCGCATAGGAAACAAAAAGTTGATCAGATTTTCTAAATTTTTTTGTTCTGTCCAAATAATATCTAAGCTGACGGTGGACGTCAAGATAATGTAGCTTTTGTTCAGCTCTATCTGAATAGTTAGGAAAAATACAGGGAGATCAATGGATTGATTCAGATTGTTTTTTGAAGCGACCTTAGGTAAAAAGGATGGATTAGTTCTCAAAGATACTCTGTCTTTGTGAAAAATCAAATAGGGGGGTCGAACCGAAAGAGCATGAAGTTCAGACACCCTCCTGGCAGATGTAATAGCCACTAGGAATAAAGTTTTCCAAGAAAGATATTTCAGGGAACAAGAAACAGCTGGCTCGAAGGGGGGAAGAATCAAGGATGTCAGCACTAAATTTAGATCCCACTGAGGAGGAGGATTCCTGATTGGAGGCTTTAGTAGGAAAATTCCTTTCAAGAAGGCCCTGCAGAGCCTATGGGACATAATATTATGATCTGCTATCCCGACATGAAAATTAGAAATAGCAGCCAACTGAACTCTGACTGTGGAAGAAGAGGAGCCTGCATGAAAAATCTCTGCAAAGAAGTCCAGAACTGCCTGAACAGGGGCAGTAAAAGGATCAATATTTTGGGCCTTAGCCCAATAAGAGAAACGTTTCCATTTGCTTGTGTAAATCCTCCTGGTAGAGGATTTTAGTGAAGCTACTATGATATCTCTAACTGGGTTAGAGATTAAAGGAAGCCTGGCTAAGGAAGGAAGTGGAGCAACCATGCTGTGAGGTTGAGAGAAGGGATTGACCGGTGCAGCTGACCGGATTGGTGAATCAGTAGATCTGGCACTGGGTCCAGATGCCACGGCTGCACCAAAAGGTGATGATGGAGGAACGGGAACCAAACTTGTCGAGGCCAGTAAGGGGCAATGAGAATCAATTTGGCTCTCAAAACGGTAGCTTTCTGGATCACCTGAGGGATCAGAGGAAATGGAGGGAAGGCATAAAGAAGTCCCTGGGGCCAATCCTGGGTCAGAGCGTCTCTGGGGGGATGGCCTGATAGAGGAAGAGGCTGAAGAAGTCTGGACATTTGCTGTTTTGGGGAGTAGCAAAAGATCGCAACATGGACGACCCCATTCCAGAAAAATCTCTTCCGCTATGGATTGCTTGAGAGACCACTCGTGAGGCATGAGAATAGCTCTGCTCAATCTGTCCGCTATAATGTTGGTTTTCCCAGGGATATGCGTTGCTACCAGAAACCGATGAGAGGAGATCGCCCATTGCCATAGTCTGAGCGCTTCGACACAAGGGTAGGACTTGGTTCCGCCCTGTTTGTTGATATACCAAACTACAGACATGTTGTCTGTGTGGACTGCAATTGTCCCTACGGGAAGAAAGTCGTTGAGGGCTTGCAACGTTAAAAGCACTGCTCTCATCTCCAGGACATTTATGTGCAGATGGTACTCGAACGGCTGCCACGTCCCATGAACCATCCTGCCCTGATAATGACCCCCCCACCCGATCAGGGAGGCATCCGTGGTGACAGTGGCTGTCGGGGACGGAGGTACAAAGCACCTGCCTTGGTGAACCTGAGACGATGTGATCCACCAAGCAAGACGTTCTTTGCATGTTTGTGTCACCAGAATCTGGTGACGCATTGGGAGTTGCTGGTATGACCACTGTGTGAACAGCATCCACTGAAGGAGGCGCATGTAGAATCGGGCCAGGGGAAGAAGAGTAATGGCCGCAGCCATGAGACCTAATACCTTTAGAACCATTCTGGCCTGTACTTTCTTGCTGGCCAGAATGATCCTGACATGAGTCTGAATGTCTGAAACTCTTTGTTCTGTAAGGGTAGCTGACATCCGAACAGTGTTTAAGTTTGCGCCTATGAAGGTAATAGACTGGCAGGGCGATAAGGATGACTTTTCGAAGTTGACTGAGATGCCCAAACGAGAACAAAGGTCTATTGTGTAATCCCTGGCTTGTATAAGTTGATGCCTGGTGGTGGCTGACAGGAGCCAGTCGTCGAGATACGGAAACACCTGGAATCCTTGACGTCTCAGGTGAGCCGTGACCACTGCCATGCATTTGGTGAACACTCTGGGGGCTGTAGTGAGACCTAAGGGCAGGGCTCTGAACTGGAAGTGACTGGACCCCAGCCGAAAGCGGAGAAATCTCCTGGAGCGTCTGTGAATTTTGATGTGATAGTACGCATCCTGAAGATCTATTGAGCACATCCAGTTGTCCTTCTGTAAGAAGGGCAGAATTGACTGAAGAGTGACCATTCGGAATCTTGTCTTCCTGACAGACTTGTTGAGTCTGCTGAGATCCAATATTGGTCTCCAGTCTCCCGTCTTTTGGGGACCAAAAGAACCTTGAGTAGATTCCGGCTCTGAATGGTCTATTGTAACTGGCTGAATGGCTCTTTTGCAGTAGTTTTGCGATTTCTAACTCTGCAATCTCCCTTAGACCGGGTGGTACATCTGGAAGGGAACTTGAGGGAAGGGACTTTCCTCGAAAGGAATTATGTAACCCTTGGATATGATCGACTGTACCCATCTGTCTTGAGTGAGGGAATGCCAGGCTTCTGGGTACAGTGATAATCTTCCCGACTGCCTCCAAGGAGGGACAGCCGGGCAACACCTCAGGGATGCTGAAAGGGCTTATCAGAGAGAGGCTCCCTGTTTCCCTGGTTCTTGGACCCCTCTGCCTCTAGAGCGGCGCTGTTGTTGTTACCCCTCTGCCTCTAGGGGTAAACTGACCACGTCAATCCGGGGTGCCTCCTTGGGATTTACGGAACCACATCTTCCCACCCTTCTCTCCTTTGGGCTAACGCCTAGAAGGGGTGGAAAACGGACTCCAACAGCAGAAAGAGTCTTGCCGTCCTGCTCACACCTGGTCAAGGTCTCCTTCACCTGAGGGCCAAACAAAGCTGACCCATCAAAGGGAGAATTTGTGAAGGACGCCTTAAAGGGATCCGCAAAATCACATAGCCACATCCAGGCTTGGCGTGTAAGAGCCACACCTGTGCCTCCGGCTCTACTCGCTCCATCCGCAGCATAAGATATTAGCCGCATGGAGGAGTTAGCAATGGAATTGAGGGTTCCTAGCTGCGAAGCAATCTTTTCTTGAGCTCCTGCAGCTGTAGGATCCTGAACTACTTCTCCCAGCTCCTTCAGGATATCTCTCTGGAGTCTGGTGAAGTGACAAAGATAATTCAGCGAACGCATAGCAAAGGTCGCTGAGGAAAACATCCGCTTGCCGTACCTATCCATGGTCCTAGAGTCCTTATTAGGAGGATGGACGGGCACGGAAGGATCTGCAAGTTCCTTTTTGGTGGCCGCAGCCACCACCATGGCATCAGCGGGACACCCTTGGTAAGGAATTGTTTGTCACTAGGGGCAGTGATAAATTTAGAAGGCCTCCTAGGGACTGGCTCTACAGAGTCAGGAGCTGTCCACGCCTTCGAGCAATAACCTGCATAAGGGGTCGAAGGCGGAGACACCCAGGAGGTGGAGGGCCGAGATCCAAACGCCTCTAGGTATACTGACTCATCCTCAGAGGGATTGTTGGTGGGCCAGTTTCCCCTCTGTTTCAGAAGTTCTAGGATGTCTGAGAAGGAGACATCCTCAGAGGGGGTTCTAGGGGTTCCCTCTGACTCATCAAAGTCAGTATCGAGTGACAGACTCGGGAGTCTACATGCTTCCTCTTACAAGTCCTCTTCCTAGGAGGATCTCCCAAACATCAGGAGAATCACCGGAAGAGGGGGAAATTCCCAATGGGGAAACCTGAGGCGGAGGATCTCTGGGTCCTGTAGCAAGAGAAGTGGCAGAGATGTCAACAGGTACCATAGAGGGAGGAGCTACGGAATAGACTGCTGACTGATACCAGTGGCCAGTACACTCTTCATCACCTCGAATGCTCCCCTCCCAGGCAGGTCCGAGAGAACCCGCTCAAGAGCTAGGAACTCCAGGGACCACCGAAGGGAAGTCTCCGAGGCAGATGTCGGAGCCGAGCTTACCAGGCCGAGGCTCCAAGGGGAAGAGCGGGCTCGGACAAGGGTCCGATGCCACTCACCCCTCGGAGGAGACCATGGAAGCCCGACCACGAATCCCTCTAAGGAAGAGGAGATAAGAGTAGGGCTGAAGGAACAGAAGGGGTATCCGTCCTCCAGCCGTAGCAGTAACCATGCCCGAAGACTCCAACTCCAAGCTCTGGGGTAGAGTTGAAGGAGGAACTGTAACGGGGTGTGGACCAACAGTCGTCTGCTGAGACGGACTGTGTAGCATTTGGGCCAGTACCTGTGACTTGAGTAATCTACTGACCACTCTCTCTAGGTCATGATCTGACAACCTGGATGACCTTGAAGAACGGCTCCGATGGCTCCGTTCCGATAGAAGAGGCGGCCGAGCCGAAAGTATCGGCTCCAAGGAAGGAGACCTCGACCTCTTCCTGGAATGGGCCATCGGAGCCGATACTAGATCCTGTCGGCACCGACTTCGGAGCCGACAGAACGTCTCGATGTATCGGCCCCCGCCGGAGCCGATACAGCAACAAAAGTAAGGGGGGCGGAGCCGATCGAAGCCGACACCGATGCCTGTGCCACATGGGTGTCGGAGCCGATCGAGCCGACATCGGCGGTCAAAACAGATTCGCACCGATAGCCATCGGCCGAAGCTGTGGATCAGAATCGGCTCCAGCCGAGCGATCTCGACTCAATACGAAGTCGGAGCCGAGGCCGCAGGCTTAGAAACAGAAGCCTGGGCCTTGGCAGTTTTAGTTGATTTTGTGGAGCCGACTTAGCCGGAGAGCCCTCCGGCTTAAGAAGACCCCTGAGAATCAACTTGTTACGTCTCTCCTGTAGGACTCTCTGGCTGAAGGAGTGACAAATAGCACAGGAGTCCTGCAGGTGAAGAGGGCCCAAACAATACAGGCAAGAAGTGTGACCGTCTGTCAGAGACATCTTCTGACAGCACGAGTCACACTTCTTAAAACCTGAAACCCTCTCCTTTGACATGGTGCCGAAACACAACACACACAGACACACCAGTCAAAATTAAATTAAACAAAATACCAAGAGGTATTTTATAAAAAACACCAACACACACACCCTAACAGGGGGGGGGATGGGATAGGGAAAAATTGACTAACCAAAAAATTAAAAGAGACAGGGATTTCTGTCAGAAAAAGGGTAGAAATAAATTTAAACTATCAAAAAATTAGTTTTAAACTAAAAGGGGCTTGAAATATCACAAAAGTGAACTACTTACCAGGAGCTGGTAAAGAGAAGACCTCCCAAGCGAAGCGGCAAACGAGATCTGGGTACTTACTGCCTTGCATCATGGGATATGGGGCTGCCTCGAGCTGGTAAAAGGAGTTCTCGAGCTAAAGCAAGTGCCGAGTCGGAGCCGAGGATCGGCTCCGAACCCATCAAGCAAGAATGAAGGCGAGATTGACAACTTAACATCATTTCTTGAACATACTTTTTATCTAAAGATTCTTCAGAGGACAGCTTTTTAGTCAACTGGTCAAGCATAAACTCTTGATATTGAATCATATGGAATTGGCAATTCAAAGCTCTAGCTGACAAAGTAGCAGAGGTGTAAACTTTTTTACCCCATCTCTCTAAGGACCTGGAATCCCTTTCAGAGGGGAGGGGGTTTTTAGAAGAAGTAGCTGCTACAGCTTTAGGGCCCTGGGAGATAGTCTCTGGATCTGCAAAAGGGGCCTTATATAAGTGGTGATGAGTGTCCGGGACCCTGTAGTACCTATCTGGTTTAGCAGGAGCCGGAGGTAAAGTATCAGGAGAAGTGCAAGCATCATTAAATGCATCATCAACAACAGATAGAACTGGAGGAATAGCTAAAGGCCTATGCTGTGGTAAGTGTAGAAAGGTCCTAAGCCTTTTTCTTGAGTCTGAGACATCTTGGCCCTGCCACTGGAATTGTTCCCTCATAGCATGCAAGGTTTCCCCAAAGGAAAATTCCTCAGGAGGAGAGGCTGAAGGGATGGACTCCTCAGCATCGGAATCTTCGTAAGGAGAATAAGAAGCCTCAGGAGGATCAGAATGTTCTGAATCATCAGAAGAATCATCTGTGGCTACTGGCTCAGGGGGCTCTGCTCTAAGCCTCTTTTCTGGAGGAGGGAGAGAGGCCCTGTCTGGATGAGGCTGGGATCCACGGATTAAAGTGATGAGATCCTGTGCCAAAGAAAGCATATGGGAGCTGGTGCTAGGCCTGTGAGGGGGGGGGGGGCTTGGCAGGCACTGGCTTGGAAGTTTTGGCTGCTTTAGCCCTGGCAAAGGCCTTAATAGACATAGCTGGAGGTGGCCTAGCAGCTCCACGTGCAGGAGTAGAAATATCTAGTGGAATGGTGTCTGATAAATCCTGTGAAATCGCAACAGAAGGCTGGATTTCAGAAGCCGTTTCTACCAGAATGGAAGAGGCCTCGGTAGAAGGCAAGTTGTCGGTTGAAGAAAGAACCGCTTGCTCAGTTTCGGCCGAAACCGAGACACTCGCGGATTGCTTGGCCATGGTTTCAGCCGAAACCGCGGACCGCGAGTGTCGGTCCTTTTCTTTGCGTTTTTTAGTTATTTGCGTAGTCGGAGGATCCGACGGCATAATGTAGGCAAAATCGGAACCGAAAATCTGTTCAGCAAAATCCGAGCGACGTCTGAGTGTCCGCCGGTTAAAAGAAGCACAGGCTAGACAAGCTGCTACGTCGTGGTCTGGGCCTAAACAATGTATACAATAGGAGTGGAAATCTTTATGAGGTATTTGTTTCCCACAAGATAAACAGTTATTAACTTTCTCTGACATCGGCTGAGGCAAGAAAGAGTCCCCAACGGGGTACTTAGCTTTATAGAAGTCTTCGAAGTAGTATTCGGTAGAAGTAATCTCTGGATCTGACCGACCGGCACTTGCGAACAGCTTCTGCTTCGGGCGCCACGCGGCAAGAAAGACTGAGGAAAATGGCGTCGGCTGATGCCTTTATACCCGAAAACTGCCACAATGACGTCGGGTGAAGTGCGACACCAGCCGAAGCCGGACCCAGACTTTGGAATCCGGCCGACCGAAGGGCTGCCTGACGACAGGACAACCCATTTGTAATGACTGCAGATGCATCCTTGAAGGACATCTGTGCTTTTCCATGGGAGCATCTAGAAGCTTTGACTTTACATGGTCTGGTAAGGATTGCTCTTTTAACCATGCATGCCTTCTGATCACTGTACCAGTCAGAGCTGATCTAAAGGAAGCCTCCAGTGCATCATAGCCGCATTTTAAGGAATGATTACTGACCTGCTGAGTGTTATGCACCAAATCCTGAAGGGACTTACGGTCTAAAGGCTCAGGCGAGGACAGTTTTTTAGTGAGCTGATCTAACAGAAATTCCTGATACTGAATCATGTGGAATTGACAGTTTAAGGCCCTAGCCGAAAGAGTAGCAGAAGTATAAACCTTTTTACCCCATCTCTCCAATGCCCTAGATTCTCTTTCAGAGGGGAGGGGGTTTTTGGCAGAGGCAGCTGCTACAGGTTTGGGGCCCTGTGAAATAGTTTCAGGATCTGCAATAGGAGCCTTATACAAATGATAATGTGTGTCCGGAACCCTGTAGAATCTGTCGGGCTTAGCAGGGGCAGGAGGCAGAGAGTCAGGGGAAGTACAAGCATCATTAAATGCATCATCCACAACTGTAAGTACTGGAGGAATAGCTAAAGGCCTATGCTGTGGTAAATGTAAAAAGGTCCCAAGCCTTTTCCTACAGTCTGAAAAATCCTGACCCTGCCATTGAAATTGTTCCCTCATAGCATGCAAGGTTTCCCCGAAAGAAAATTCCTCAGGAGGAGAGGCAGAAGGTATGGAATCCTCTGCATCAGAGTCCTCATATGGAGAATAAGGGCCTTCTGGAGGATTGGTATTTTCTGATTCATCAGAGGAGTAATCTGAAGAAACTGGATCATGGGGCTCTGCTCTAGAGGTCTCTTATCTGGAGGTGGGTGAGAGGCCCTGTCAGGGTGAGAATGGGTTCCCTTGATCAAAGAAATGAGATCCTCTGCTAGACTAAGCATTTGAGTATTAGAGCTAGGCCTGTGAGGGGGTTTTAGCAGGCACGGCCTTTGAAGATTTAGCTGCTTTAGCCCTGGCAAAAGCCTTAATTGACATGGATGCAGGGGGCCTAGCAGCTCCACGTGCAGGAGTAGATACATCTAAGGGGATAGTATCTGATAAATCCTGAGAAACTGTGAGAGCAGGTGGGTTTTCGGTAGCAGATTCAGCCATGCTGGAAGAGGCCTCGGGTAGTAGGAGGCATGCTTTCGGCCGAAGGAAGAACCGCGGACTCGGTTTCAGCCGAAACCGAGACACTCGCGGTTGGCTTAACCGTGGTTTCGGCCGAAACCGCGGACCGCGAGTGTCGGTCCTTTTCCTTACGCTTTTTAGCTAAATGTGAAGTCAGAGTCTCCGACGGCATGATATAAGCAAAAGCGGAGCCGAAAAACTCCTCTGCAAACTCCGACCGACGTCTAAGTGTCCGTCGGTTGAAGGAAGCACAGGCTAGACAAGCTGCTACGTCGTGGTCTGGGCCTAAACAAGGAAGGCAGTAAGAGTGAAAATCTTTATGAGGTATTTGTTTCCCACAAGTTAAACAGTTATTCACTTTTTCTGACATCGGCTGAGGCAAGAAAGAGTCCCCAATGGGGTACTTAGCTTTTTAGAAGTCTTCGGTAGTAGCAATCTCTGGTTCTGACCGACGCACTTGCGAACCGCTTCTGCTTCGGGCGCCACGCGGCAAGAAAGACTGGGGAAAATGGCATCGGCTGATGCCTTTATACCCGCTGAACTGCAGCTATGACGTCGGGTGAAGTGCGACATCAGCCGAGGCCAGACCCAGACTTTGGAATCCGGCCGACCGAAGGGCTGCCTGAGGCCAGGACAACGCATCTGTTAGGACTGCAGATGCATCCTTGAAGGACATCAGTGACTGCGCTAAAAAAGAGAATAGGAAACACACTGATCTCTACACAGACAGTCGTCTCATAATATGTGACAGTGCTCAACTAATTGCATCCAAAGGACTGTTATAACCTGTGTGCGCACACTTGAGGACAGAAAGTCGTCTTTTGAATTAACTACACCTGAATCATCTTCTGTACAATTAATCACATTCTCCAAGTCTATGTTCATGCTGGACACAAACAGTCAAAAAACAAATACGCATGAGTAGACAGTTTTAATGATTAAAGAGAGTACATACTGAGGCTTTATTTCTCCACTGTTCGTCTGGGGACTACCTTAATATTACTTACCGGACAGACTAAGAAACGACTTACTATGTTAAATCTTTTATTACACACACTGAATAACTTCTTAACTTGTCGTCCTAGTGTGAGGCAGGTCTCCAAAGACATCAGGCCAGTGATATTTAACACATTACTGGAAACCTGTTTAAGACACTGCAAATGAGTCTCCAGATCCTATGCTGGAAAAACAGTAGGGCTTTCAGACTACGTCATTAACAATATAGCACCTCACCTGCCAATGTTCTTAAAGCAGTTAAGTCTTGCCTCTGTATTTTTTCCTGGCCTTGGTGAATAAAATCCCCTTTTTCCAGGCTGGTAGAAAAGTGGTGCATTATCATCTCCATCATCTGTGTCATCCAACTCCATATCAACTACACTTCGATTTGAGCCATGGCGTTTTCTGCTTTCTTGCTATAAAATTAACAATTTAAATGTTTTACTAAATACACTACTTAAATTAAAAAAAGATACACTTCAGCATATTGCTAAATGAACCGGTGTGTTCTAAGGTAAAAACTGCAACATTTAACTCCTCTAAATATTTAATGCTGTGCTCCTTTGTGAAAGACATGCAGACTGTGAAACAAAGTAGTAACTTTCCAAACAAAGATTTGAGTATTTATGTTAACGGGGGATATTTCAAAATGAAATTCTTTAATGGTTAATAAAACTACACAAATTCATACCTTCCCTGGTACAAATTTTTCTAGCACTACTCAATGTGATTTAACACCTTGCCTGCAGGCTGCACCATATTTCAGTAATTCATCCACTGGTGTGGGATTCAAGCTTTTTTCTAATTCTAAAATTGTTATGAAACTGGTTTTAGAATAGAAAAAAAAATCTCACATACAGTGGATATAAAAAGTTTACACACCCCCTGTTAAAATGCCAGGCTTTTGTGATATAAAAAAATGAGACCACAATAAATCATTTCAAAACTTTTCCCACCTTTAATGTGACCTATAACCTGTACAATTCAAATGAAAAACAAAGAAATCTGTTGGGGGAAAAATATAAAAAATAAAAAACGTACAATAAGCTGGTTGCATAAGTGTGCACACACTTAAACTAATACTTTGTTGAAGCACCTTTTGATTTAATTACAACATTCAGTCTTGGGTAGGAATCTACCAGCATGGCACATCTTGACTTGGTAATATTTGCCCACTCTTCCTTGTAAAAGCTTCCAAATCTGTCAGATTGGGAGGGCATCTCTTATGCACATCCCCTCTTCATGTCACCCCACAGATTTTCTATTCAGGACTGGGCTCTGGCTGGGCCATTCCAAAACTTTAATTTTCGTCTGGTAAAGCCATTCTTTTGTTTATTTGGACGTATGCTTGGAGTCATTGCCGTGATGAAAGGTGAAATTCCTCTTCATCTTCAGTTTTCTAGCAGATGCCTGACTGTTTTGGGCCAAAAGTGACTGGTATTTGGAATTGTTCATAATTCCCTCCACCTTGACTAAAGCCCCAGTTCCAGCTGAAGAAAAGCAACCCCAAAGGATGATACTGCCATCAACATGCTTCATCGTGGGGATGGTGTTCTTCTGGTGATGCAAAGTGTTTTTGCGCCAAACATACCTTTTGGAATTGTGGCCATAAAATTCAACTTTGGTCTCATCAGACCATAACACATTTTCCCACATGCTTTTGGGAAACGATGTATTGTTTTGCAAATTCTGCTGGGCCTGGACGTTTTTCTGTGTAAGAAAAGTCTTCCGTCTTGCAACCCTACCCCACAGCCCAGACATATGGAGAATACAGGAGATTGTTGTCACATGTAGTACACAACTAGTACTTGTCAGAAATTCCTGCAGCTCCTTCAGTGTTGCTATATGTCTCTTGGCAGCCTCCCTTACCAGTTTTCATCTTGTCTTTTCATCAATTTTGGATGGGCATCCAGTTCTTTGCAACATCATTATTGTCCCATGTTTTCTCCACTTTTTGATGACCGTCTTCACACTTTGGTGTTCCATGGTATATCCAATGTTGTGGAAATTTTTTTGTACCCTTCTCCTGACTGACACCTTTCAACAATGAAATCTCTTTAATGCTTTGTAAGCTCTCTGCAAACCATGGCTTTTGCTGTAGCAGGCAACTGACTAAATGTCAGGAAAATCCTACTAGGACAGCTGAACTTTATTTGGGGTTAATCAGAGTCTCTTTAATTGATAACAGGTGTGCACCCAAGAAGACTGAATGCTGTAATTAAATCAAAAGGTGCTTCAACAAAGTATTAATTTAAGGGTGTGCACACTTATGTAACCAGCGTATTGTATGTTTTTTATTTTTTTTATATTTTTTCCTCTAACGGATTTGTTTTTCAATTGAATTGTACAGGTTACAGGTCACATTAAAGGTGGGAAAAATTTTGAAATAATTTATTATGGTCTCATTTTTTTATATCACAAAACCTGGCATTTTAACAGGGGTGTGCAAACTTTTTATATCCACTGTACGTGCTGTGAAATAGAGAATTTGGCTTTTACAGTTAACTGTACTAGCCCAATTATTACCTCAGTTTCTCATTAATCATAGTATCATGAGATTACTAGGCTGTCGACCCAGAGGTCAATTCTAGCCTAGCCATTTCATCCCAATATAATACCGCAGAAATGCTAGTCAATACCCAAGTCTGAATTTAGTCATGACTGCCCATTTCCAGGAAGGTCCTGGGCACTATTCCCTGTAAGAATTTATGGTGCCCCATCCACTCGTGCAGGTTCCTCTTGAACAGTGTCATATAGGTGCTCTGTTTCACATGAACTGGTAGACTATTCCAACAATGCAGCAGTTGCTGGGAGATAAATCTGTCCCTTCAGCATGTCCTATTTAAGTCGCAGGCCATATTTAGGTTCTTGGAATGGGTAGCCCTAGTCACATTTGATTTACGGATGTGTAGCAAGTTCATTAGGTTTGGGTATAAGATTGCTCTGTAAGCCAGGCATAAGTCTCCCCCTAAGAAGACTGTATGATACAGAGTATAGTGACAGGGAGTTTTAGTTGGTCTGTGTAAGGCACATGCTGGAGTCCCTTGATCTTCTTTGTTAGAAACCTCTGAGGCATCTCTAATCACCACAGGTTCTTTGTACAGTACATGCTGAACGGGGTGTTCTACTCAAAGGCTGGATTAGTGCTGAGTATAGAGGGGTTATAACCTCTTTTGCTCTCAAGGCGTTGCCTTTACTAATCAAGTGTGCTACATAGAAAGCCTTCCTTATTACAGTAGACACATGATGGTCGAAGTTAAGGTCACAGTCAACTTGTGATCCCAGGTCCCTTACCACTTCATGTTTACTTAGGGTATTGTTGTTAACTTGATAGTGTGAAGGGACACTGTGTTGAAGGGAATGATGATGCATTTCTTTGCATTCAGTTTGAGACCATGACTAAGACACCTGTTGTTGGTTTGCGCAAGATCTTCCTGAACTATACTTGCATAATTTGGGGATTCGATAATTGCACCCAGTTTGCAGTCGTGTGCAAACTTGGTCAGCCACAACTCCTTAGTTTTGACCTAAACTTCTGAAGTATACACCATATAGTAGAAGGCCTTTGTTTGATGTGGAGACACCCACTTTGATAGTGTGTGTCTGGTTTGTGAGCCAGTTGGCAACACATCTTACAACAAAGGGGTTTACATTCAGTTTGCTAAGTTTATCAGTAAAGCCCGAGTGGGAGATTGTGTTAAAAGCATTTCCCAAGTCGAGGTATGCTATGTGCACAGATTTGCCCTTGTCAATAGCCCCGGTCACATTTTTTGAAGAAACCCACTAGATTTAACAGGCAGAATCTGCCCTTGATGAACCCAAATTGGGTAGGATTCAGGGTTTGGAGGTCACCTATGTCTTTATTTAGGAGGTCCATAATGATACATTCCATGACCTTACAGATGAGGCTGGCCAGGCGTTATGGGTCTGTAATTCACTGGGTCTGTTGCCAGGCCACCTTTGTGGAGGTGAATAACTGTTGCTGTTCTCCATTCCACAGGAACAAGCTTGTGGTTAGGCTGTGATTGAAAATGGTACGTAATTATGATGCTAGTTTATGTTTTAGCCCATTTAGAAGACAGCCTGGGATGCTGTCTGGTCCCATAGAGGATGTGTTTTTTGCCTTGGACAAGGCTTTGATGACCTGCTCTTCAGATATGTAGGGTGGGGGAAGTTTGTGGGAAGGCTTGTGATAAGTTTGGAGGGGATAAGGGAGTGAAATTTTCACCAAATTATCTGCTAGCAGGTTTGCTATCTATGTGGGGTCAGTGTGTGTGATACTGTTGGTCACTAGTTCTGTACATGGTTGAGTCCTACCTTTTAGACTATGTACGCATCTGTAAAAGGTCTTATGGTTATTCTTGACTGTGCTTGCTATGTTTTTCTCAAAGAAGCCCTTAAAGGATTTGACAAGTTATCTTATTTGCCTGTTGAGGCTGAGAAGGGTGATTTTCCATTGCTGGGGCCTCACCTTTGTTTTCTTGGACAACAACGTTTTGTGTTTATTGTAAAGTTTGTTGATGTTGAATGTGCAACATGGCAGCTTCTTTTTACTTGGGGCTCTGACTTTGATTCTTGCTGGTACAGCTGAGTCGATACACTTATGCAAGTAACTGCATAGGGCTTTAGTGTTAACTTAGGTGTAGTTACCACTTCCAGCTGGGGGCTTGGAATGCATTTATACCTTCACTTAGGAGGGTAGAGTTTGCCTTGGTGAAGTTTTTTAGTCAGATTTCGCCCTTTGTGAGTTCTGGTGTTACTGCCAGTTCGAAGGTGACTGATTTGTGGTCAGATTGTTGCAGCAGTGCAATTGCTTGACATGTTAGTGAGGACCAGACCTAGTATGTTTGTTCTTCTTGTTGGGGTGTGAACAATTTGTTCCAAGCCATTTGAGTTAAAGTGAAGGAACTTTTGTGCTAGTGTAGGTTTCCCAGCTGATGTTGGGATAATTGAAATTCTACCATAACCACAGTGTTCAACAATATCTGGATTGCCTCCAGTTTGGTTATGTAGGAGTCATGCATGTCATGACCCATGGAGGGGATCCATAACTGGTTATGACTTGAATGGGGGTCTTATCCACTGTGGCTTGAACTTGGAGTAACTCCATGGAACTGTCCAGTCTAACTAGACAGGAGGTGAATTTACCTCTAATACAGACAGAAGCACTGCCTCCTTTGGTTCCCACATGTTCATTTTGCGGTCTGAAGGTGTGGAAGGCATTGTAGCCTTGCAAGACCGGGGTACTCTCTGAGGCCTTGAACTAGGTTTCTGTGATGGCACAGACATCTACATCTTTCAGTGACAGAAATGCTTCCAGGATGTGCAGTTTTTGGTTTAAGCTCCTAGCATTTAACAGCATGACCCTTATGTTTTTTTATGACTGGGAAATTTCACGTCGGGAAGATTGTTTTTGAGACCTTGCCTATAAAAGGCACTATGGGGGAGGTAACAGCCTTTGCCAACAGCCAAAAGCCTAGAGGTGCCAGGTGCAAACTGTCTCTGGTAAAGCAGCAAGGTTTGTTGACCATGGCTTCCCAGGCCGACCGGAAATGGTTCCCTTTTGACTGACACCAAAAACTATGCCAATTACTGAAACCAAATTTTTTTGCTCATACTGTGGCATCATTTTAGGTGATGGCAGTATGCTGCTCAAGGCTAGGGACATACCTGCCTGAGACACATACTCAGACAGCTCAATCACGTCTCTCTTCATACAGTCCAGATAGATACATCTCAGGTCGTTCACTCCAACATGAACCATGACAGAATCATAATGGTACTTGTTGTTGGTGACAGACCTGAGTGCATGCATGATATGACTAATCTTAGCACCAGACAGGCAGCTGACCATGACTTTCTCCTTGTCCAACCTGGTAAGTGAGAAAACTGTGCATCTCACTATTGAGTCACCAATAACAAGAAATTTTTTTTTTTTTTTTTTTTTAAGTGTTATGCCTTACGGGCTTGGTAGGTGAAACACTGGTGTTACCGTGTGTCATGTGTGCTGTGGGAAAGGAAAGTTGTGTAAAATCTTACCACAGATGTCCTTCTCTTCCATGTTGCAGTATTCACTAATGGGTTTATCCTTCTTCCGATCAGCTTGTCCGGCCAGGTTTCCAAAGCTTTTCCAGTCCCAGATAATGCATTGGACATCTGACGTGTTGGCAGGTAAGTGGGCCATAAATGTGACGTCTGCACGCACCAGCCCTCAGAACCAAGGAAGCCCCAGACGGAGTCAGTACTAATGGCCTAGCCTGTACAGAAGTCGAGGAGAGCAACTGCAAGGATAAGATGGGGATGTTGGGAGGGAAGGAGTACTGCAATATGGAAGAGATGGACATCTATGGTTATGGTAAGATTTTACATAACTTTGCTATGTCCTTCTGTTCCAATGTTGCAGTATTCGCTAGTGGGTGAATACAAAAGCTCACTGCTGGCTGGGAGGTGGTCTAGATGAGGATTCCAGGAATCCATGCAGGATAGCACTGGCAAATCCTGCCCTGGCCCTGGAGATGTGGTTCAATTTATAGTGTCTGGTGAAGGTGTGTACAGAGGACCGGGTAGCTGCTTCCATACTGGAGTTGGTGCCTAGGCCTTTGAAAAAGGTTCCAGAGGAAGCCATGGCTCTTGTGGAATGGGCTCTGACGTTGCCTGACAGTGTCTTCCCATGGTGTGTGTAGCAAAAGGAAATGGCTCTAGCAATCCAGTGAGAAATGGTTTATTTTTCCACAGCTTTCCCCAGAGCCCTGAGGTGGAAGGAAACAAACAGCTAGTCTGATTTGTGTAAAGTCTTGGTCTTATGCAAATAGAATTACGGTTGCTTGTGGGCATCCAGGGAGTGTATGACCCTCTCACTGTCTCCCTGAGGGTTAGGAAAGAAGGTGAGTAGGTGAATAACCTGACCCAGGGAAAGGTCATGTACCACTTTGGGGGTGAAGGAGGGATTAATCCTTAGGGTGACCTTGTCCATATGGAAAACTAGGAAGGGTGGAGTAGCCATATGCCCTTGGAGCTCCGAGACCCTCCTAGCTGAAGTCAGAGCTACTAGTAGTAGTAGTGTCTCCCAAGTGCAAAATTACAAGTCAGCCTTGCCAGCTGGTTCGAAGGGTGGCAGAGTAAGTTTTTCTAGGACATAGTTAAGGTCCCAGGAAGGAGGGGTCGGTTTTCTGGGGGGGGGGGGGTCTTAAGTGTAAAACACACTTTAGGAATAGCATGGCTGGAAGTCTGGAAGCTAGCAGAGGTTCCATAGGCAAACAGGCAGAAATGGTAGATAGGTGTGATTTTAAGAAGAGTAAGACAAGCCTGTCTTCAGGAGTTCACACGGGTAGGACAGAACCAGAGGCAGGTCGCAGTCCAGCGACTCCATCTGTCTTTTGTGACACAAGATAGAAAACCTTCTCCATTTCGGGAGAGAAGATTTCCTTCTGTTGGGTTTCCTGGCCTCCTGCAGGACTGAGAGCATGTCCTCGTTGTACAGGTGTCTGAAGGGAATTAGAATAGTATCAGCCACAGGGAGAGGTGCAGGGATCTCCACTGTGGGTGAATCTGTCTCACCTTGTGCTGTGTGAGTAGATCCACTGAGGGGGGTAAACTTGTGATGATTGCCCTTGGAGAGATGAAGAAGTAGGGGGAACCAGTGCTGCCTTGGCCAAGGTGACCAATGGTCCCAGTTTTTCCAGGGCAATCCCAGTTTGGAAATCTCTGTCCCAGAATCCCAAACGTAGTCTTTGGGACACAGAAATGTCCCAGTTGAGACCACTCAGTCTGAATGGTGACTTGGCTTCCCAGGGTGGCCAGTCCCCCTACTTTCCCATCCTAAGCAGCTCTGGGGACTTTGCGATTTTTTTGGGCATGCCATTGGGTATGGGGTAAGGTCAGATGCCTTCCAGGCCCTGCCATCATAAGTCAGTCAATCCCTCAAGGACTTCTGTCGTGGGGGATTCTGCTTGACCCCACTCACCCAGGCAGGAGGCCCTACTTCCATCTTCCTGGTGCTCCCGTACTGATTTATGTCAGGGCCAAACCCTGCAGCCCTCCCCTTCAAACTGGCCAAGAGACCTACCCTATCTGCGGCTTCCCATGTCAGAGGACTCCACCGCCTGCATGTCTCCTGCAGGCTGCCAAATCGTGCCAGATTGCTCATGCCCTCAGACCTTCTCGGGGGAGCTTCCCTCTGATCCCGTCCGCTCCTCCAGCACTCCCCTCAGCCGCTGGGGACATATCCACTCTCATGAAGACTTTAGAGTCTTCCTGCCTTCCCATCCAGAGCAGCTCTGGGGACTTTGAGATTTTTCAAGGATGCTGTCGGTTATGGGGTGAAGTTGGATGCATTCACCCCGGCAGGAGCTCTCCAGGCTCCTCTGCCGTCCACAACCTGGTGCTTCAAGGACTTCCACATTGGTTGCTCTGCCTGACCCCACTCACCCAGTCAGGAGCTCTCCAGGCACCACCATTGTCCGCCAGTTGCTCCCTTAAGGACTTCCAAAATGGGGGGGCTCTGCCTGACCCTGCTCACTCAGGCAGGAGTTCTCCAAGCCCCGCTGCTCTCTGCCCTAGCACTCCCTTAAGGACTTCCATTGTGGAAACTCTGCCTGACCCAACTCACTCAAGCAGGATCTCGCCCAGCCCTGTCACTATCTGCCTCTCTCACCCTTCCAGACTTCCATCCTATAGGGAGCGTGGTCCATACCCCCTAACCCAGGTGAGAGCTTGTCCTGTACCAGTCACTTTCCACCACTCTCTCCCTTCCAGACTTCCATCGGGATTGACCTACTCTGGGGTTCCACTTCTACCCAGGAGAGACAGCTCTTTTCCAGGGTTACATATCACCTAACTGCTGCCATATCATGCAGTGTCATGCGTCCTCTTGGAGCCTCTCAGGGGATCTTCCCAGCCCCATGGAACTCTGCTTGGCCATGAAGCCTCAGACAGTCACTCATCCAGACTTCCGTGACACCAGTTCTCCACACTGCCTTGCACCTAGGGCTTTCAAACTCAACGGGGAGATGGCCCTGGGTCCCCCCATCTCTGCACTTTTTGCGGCACACCTCAGTCTCTCACCCCCACAGTGCCAGGGGCTGACGAATGTGCATCGCTTCAAGCCTCCTGGCATGTGGCCTCTTGCCTCCTGCGTGGTGCTATTCACAGAGTGGCATCCCCACAGTGCCTGGTGAAAGACAGGAGGCCAACCTGCCTGCTCCAGTGCAAGATGACACGGCTGACCTATCTCAACTCCCATGAGGGGTGGGAGAATGGGATTGCAGACATGGCTTCCAAGGGCGGCCCTCAAGTGCCTCAGTTTAGGTCCTGTAACAAAATGGTCACCTTGGCCAATAGGGAGTCACCAACAAGATTTCTGGTGAGTCCTGCCGAATTGTCAGTAGGAGACTCTGGATCAGAGGGAAGAGGGGGAAGGCGTACAGGAATCTCCCCTTCCAAAACATTAAGAAGGCATCTGTTTGCAGTGCCTTCGGGTTGTGAGCTCTGGAGCAGTAGCTCTGGAGTTGCCAGTTTGTGGATGAGGTGAACAGGTCTATCTGTGGAATACCCCAGCTGTGGATCAGATCTAGGAAAACTTCTCAACAGCATCCATTCGTAACTGTCTGAGGCGGTTCTGCTTAAGGAATCTGCCTGACAATTGTGTTGGGATGGGATGTAGGCTGCCTGGAGGGAGATGATCTGGGAGATCGCCAGATCCCATACCTGTAGAGCAAGCCTGCAGAGGAGGTAGGACTTTGTCCCTCCTTGTTTCTTCAAGTACCACATCACTGTGGTGTTGTCTGTAAAGATCTTCAGGGTGCCCTGTTTGAAGAAAAGTTGGAAGACCTGGAGGGCAAAAAGAATGGCTGAACTTTCCTTGATGTTGATGTGCCAGTGTTTGTACTGGTCTGTCCACAAACCTTGCACCATTATTGTGTCCAGAGTCACCCACCGGCCCAGATCTGACGCTTCTGTGTGCATAATTTGGGAAGGGGAGGGCATTTGCAAAGGGAGGCCCGGGTTTTGGGCAACCTGGGCCAGCCACCACTTCAGTTCTTGGTGGAGGCAGGGGAGAAGTGGGATCCTGAACTTGAGGGGGTGCGAGTGCTGGGTCCATAACAAGCACAGATAGCATTGCATTTTCCTCATGTGTAGCCTTGCCAGGGGTAGCATGGGAATAATGGCTGCCATGTACCGAAGGAGACTGAGGAATTCCCTCGCAGTCAGGATGGATAAGAGGAGGGCAGACTGTAGATGGTGGTTCAAGGAAAGTACTTTTTCCTCCGGTAGGAAGGCCATCCTGAGGTCTGTCCTGATTCTGCATCCTAGGAAGACAATGTCTTGTATAGGATTTAGTTGGGATTTGGGGAAGTTTATGAGGAACCCTAAAGACTGCAGCAGGAGCAGGAGCTCCTTTGTGTGCTACTTGAATGAGAAGGTCATCTTGGTATGGGAAACTTTGCATTCCCCTTGTCCTGTAACAAGCAATGACTGTGGCTAGGCATTTTGTACATACCCTTGGTGCAGTGGAGAATCCAAAAGGCAAGGCACAGAATTGAAAATGAGAGGAGCCTGCTTTGAATCTGAGGAATTTCCTGGAGGATGAATTTAAGGGAATATGCAGGTAGGCCTCCTTGATGTCCAAGGTCACCATGACGGCCTGAGGAAGGAGGAGGGGAAAGAGAATGGGACATGTAATCATCCTAAAGGAGGAGACCTTCAAGAAGGGATTCAGATGGGAAAGATCTAGGATGAGTCTCCATGGTCCTTCCTTCCTGGGCACCAGAAAGATTCTGAAGTAGAAGCCTTTGCCTCAAGCCGAGGAGAGTACGAGTTCTATGGTGCCTTGGAGTAACAGCTTGTTTAGGACCTCGGGTAGGAGGGACCCTTGAGAAGGGGTGGAAGAGAGACAGGTAGTCTTGGAAGATGAGAGATCCAAGACATGAAGTAACCCTCCTTCAGGATTGACAAAATCCATTTGTAGAATGTCACTAGGGGCCCATGCAGGAAGGCAGTGAGAGCGACGGGAAGATAGAGGTACGGTGGGAGGAGGTGGAGGAAGAAAGGGAGGCAGGCGGTCAGACACTGCCTGCCCTTTCTGGAAAGGGAGGTCTCTGGGCAGTTGTCCAAGGAGTCCTAGGCTGAGTAGATTGTCTCCTGTGGGGTCTTCTAGATCTGTAAGGGGGAGAGGGCCTAGAAGTTCTTCTTATGAATCTTGTCTTAGCTGGGTAGTTACTCTGGGATTGGAGAGATAAGGAGATGCTTTAAGTCTTGGAGTTCTTTCCCTTTTTGAAGAAGTGATTTAAAAAGGTCAGCCAACTTGGTGTGAAAAAGGGCAGCGTGATCCAAGGGTGCATCCAAGAGTTTGGCCTTGAAGTCATCTGGGAGGGGCTGTAGACGCAGCCAGGAGTATCTCCTCAACACAGAAGCAAATGATGCTGACCTGGCAGAGACCTCAGCTGCATCATAAACACATCTGAGTGTGTGTTTCTTAACTTGAGAGATGAATCCGAGCAAGGAAGACGGGAATGCCTTTGCAGCACAGTCAGGGATATCATTGAGATCTTTAGAGGCTTTGTCTAGTAAAGCCAAGAAGTATTTGACCATGTATGACTGGTAATTCATAGCCCTAAAAGCTAGGGTAGCAGAAGTGTAAATCTTCTTTCCCCGCTTCTCCATGGCCTTGCTGTCTTTTTCTGCAGGCAGGACAGTGACAGTATGGAGAAGTTTGGTTGCCCTATCAGTAGCAACAGAAATAGTAGCTGGGTCTGCTGGAGGGAACTTGAATAGGAATTTATCTGCATCAGGTACCCTGCATAATCTTTCTGCCCTTCTAGAGGTAGGTGGCTGGGAATCTGGATCCAAGCATGATGCAGCAAAAGCATCCAAGAAGGCAGGCTGGACAGGTGGAATAGGAGCTGGGTTAGGAGATTCCATCTGGATGAAGTCATAGAATCTTTTTTGAGCCTCAGACATGTCTGAGCATTCCCATTTAAAATGTTCTTTCATAAGGTTGACTGTGTCCCAGAATGTAAGGTCTTCCACAGGGGAGTCGGGTTCTGCAGAGGCTTCTTCCGGGGATCCATACTCCAGAGGGGAAGAAATCTGTGAAGAGTATGACAAGGAATCCTCTGAGGAGTCCAACATTTCCTCCTCTGCAGGGTGGCTACGTGTTCTGGCAGGAGAGGCCTTGGGCTAAGAAGAGGTGGAGCAGCCGAAGGAAGGTATGCAGTAGGCCTAAGGGCCAGGAAGGCATTGTAGAGGCTCTGGCTGAAGGCCTGCCAATCGGCAAGGCTTCCAGGGTTGGCCAGGGTTGGCAGACTATGCCTATTCTTTTGTTTCTTCTTGGTAGGCCTAGCCGGCGTCTGGCTGGCAGTAGGTCTGGAAGTCACAGAAGGAACAGCAGAGGCCTGGTCTGACACGCACATCTCAGTTACTGGTTCCCCCCAGTGTCTGAATCAGGCACTGAGATATCCTCCCCGGACGTGTTGTCCACTCTGGATTGTGTGGCCTCCTGATAGGTACCCACTTTATCTGAAGTAGTGGATGTCAGTTCTTCTGCCAAGCTGACGACGGCTACAGGCTGAGAATCGGCAGAGTTAGGCACTGTGGAAGTAGACGGCTGCGTGGGCTTGGCCCTCTTCCTGGGTGGTTCGGAAGGGGCATCGGAGGCAGCTTCCATACAGAGAGCGATCTAAGGCGTTGGTTTTCAAGGTATAAGTCTACGGCCTGAAGATGGCAATGAAGGGTCTTAGGGAAGAATGACTTACAAATGGCGCAGTTTTTATAATCGTGATCCCTGCCCAAACAAGAGAGGCACTGGTCATGGGTGTCTTTATGGGGAATTTGGCGACCACAGTTGCACTTGCTCTTACCGGACATTAACAGACTATAGTACTACAAAAATGGATGGAAATAATCCCCAATGAGGTACTTATCTTGATCCGAAACTGATCAGGCGTCTGTGAGTAGCAGGAACACCTGGCATGCGGCTGAAAAGTTCTGAGGGTCGGTGCATGCAGACGTCACATTTACAGCCCAAGTACCTGGCAACATGTCAGACGTCCAACGCACCATCTGGGACTGGAAAAGCTTTGGAAATCTGGCCGGACAAGCTGATCGGAAGAAGGGTAAACCCACTAATGAATACTGCAACATTGGAATAGAAGGACATCTGTGTTAGTTGCAGTAATTTTTGCGTTTCAGAAGTCTCTGGTGTTTTGTTAAATTTTTTGAGAGAATCTCCACGTATGTTGATTTTTGCATTCGATCCCTACTATGTATAAAAGTACTGGTACTATGTGCATGTGTAGTGGTGGGTGGGTTGACAACCTCTTCCGTGTTCCTGTTTTGAGTGTGACAGAGCATGGATTCAAGATTCTTGGTGCATCTACATCTCTCACACACTATACTAGAGTGAGTTATTGGGTAGAGGGTTGTCAGTGTACATGAGGCAATTGCTACACTACCTCAAGAGACCCAAGTCAACAAGGTTGGCAGGAAAAAGTACAGTTTTGTACCTACCATAAATGTAGATGTCCGATAGGTATGCATCTGCAGTCATAACATATGGGTTGTCCTGCCTCAGGCAGCCCTCGGTCGGCCCGATTCCAATGTCTGGGTCTGGCCTCGGCTGATGTCGCACTTCACCCGACGTCATAGCTCCTGGGGTATAAAGGCATCAGCCGACGCCATTTTCCTCAGTGTTTCTTGCCCCAGATGCCAGGTGCCCTCTAGGAAGGCTAAATTTGGATAAATGTTGAAAATTCCAAACAGTAGCAAACAAAAAATATATACATATATACATACAAACAAATACACCATAATAGATTCCCCCAGTTAGCTGAAAGAGGGGTAAGCACCCTAGGAATACCACAGAGGGGAAGGAGGGTGGGTAATCCTGACTGCAGATGCATACCTATCGGACATCTACATTTATGGTAGGTACAAAACTGTACTATGTCCTTCAAGGATGCATCTGCAGTCATAACATATGGGTAGAATACCATAGCCAAACTGGGGGAGGAGGCACTAATATAAAGATGGTGTAGTTAAGATCCCTTGTAAAACTGCAGTTGCAAAACCTGCTCGGGATCTGGAGTATAAGGGAAGATTGTAATGCTTGGCAAATGTACGCACGGAGCTCCAAGTAGCAGCTTCTAAAATGTCTTTGGTAGCCACTCCTCGTAGAAAAGCTGTAGTGGTGGCTGTAGCCCTTGTGGAGTGAGGCCTGATATTTTCAGGAGTTGTCTTTCCATGAAAAGAGTAACAGAATCAAATGCAATTTCCTATCCATTTTGAAATTGTCTGTTTGGAAATTGCTTTTCCTTGCACTCCTGTTGCATATGCTACCAGAAGCTGGTCAGTTTTTCTGCTGGTCTTAGTTCTGTCCAGGTAGTAGCAGTTGTCTATGTACATCTAAGGTGTGTAGTAGCTTTTCCCCCCTGTTCTGTGGGTTAGGGAAGAAAGTAGGTAAATGAATAGCTTGGTTCAAGGATACCCTGGATACCACCTTTGGCATGAAAGTAGGATTGGTTCTCAGAGACACTCTATCCTGGTGAAAGATAAGGAAAGGCTGTACTGCCATTAATGCCTGTAACTCTGATACCCTTCTTGCAGAAGTGATTGCCAGAAGGAAGGCAGTTTTCCAAGATAAGAACTGTAAGTTTGCTGATGCAGCTGGTTCAAAAGGGGGAAGTGTTAATTTTTCCAGCACAAAATTGAGATCCCATGCAGGCAGAGGTGGTTTCCTTGGAGGTTTTACATTTTTGATCCCTCTTAGAAATTGTCTGAGGAGAGGTTGAGAGAAGATAGGAGGATCCATGTTGTACTCTGCTGAAATTGCTGAAGCATGAATCTTAATGGAAGAATAGGACAGGCCATTGTGGAACAGTTTTGCTAAGTATTCTAGGATGTGTGCTAGGTTTGCAATCGTGACATCTGTTCCCTTTGATGCACTCCAAATGAGGAATCTCTTCCATTTGGCTGAGTATGTTTTCCTTGTGGAGGGTCTGCGAGCCTCCAGGATAATGTCCTTGACTCTCTGAGATAAAGCAGGCTGGTTTTGTTTTATGCAATTTTCCAGGCGGTTAGCTGCAGAATTTTCAAGTTTGGATGCAGGGTCTTGTAGTTGTTCTGTGTTAGAAGTAAAGGCCATAGAGGTAGAGGCCATGGGTTCGTCCAAGACATGCTTCTCAGTAACGGATACCAATGTTGCCTTGGCCAGTCTGGAGCTATCAGAATTACCTTTGGCTGTTCCTCCCTGATCTTCAGTAGAACTTTGTACATCAATGGGAGAGGTGGGAAGGCATAAACTATCAGGGCCTTCCAGCTGAAAGAAAGGGAGTCCACCCTCCAGGCTTGTGGGTGGTATTCTCTTGAGCAGAATTTCTTCAGTTGGTGGTTGAGTGGGGAGGCGAACAGGTCTACTTCTGGCATTCCCCATGTCTTTGTTATGGTTTTGAAGATATCTGGATGCAGCATCCATTCGTGAGCATCCGTGGTAGTTCAGCTTAATTTGTCTGCTAGTATATTCTCTTTTCCTGGTACAAATTTGGCCTGCAGTTGAAAGTTGAGATTCAGGCCTAGGTTCCACAGCTCCATTGCCATCCGGCATAAAGGGTAGGAGTGCGTGCCTCCCTGTTTGTTGATGTACCACATGACTGTGGTATTGTCCGTCCTTATCAGCAGGGGTCCTTGCTGAAGGAATGGTTTGAATGCCTCTACTGCATGCTTCACTGCCAGCATCTCCTTTAGATTTATGTGTAGATTCAGCTGGTCTTGGGACCATAGGCCTTGGATACACTTGTCTTCCATGTGTGCGCCCCAGCCTAGGTCTGAGGCATCCGTGGTGATGGTCTGCCTTGGTTGTGGTTTGTGGAAAGGCAACCCACTGTTGGTCTTGCAGGCCTGGGCCCACCACAGGAATCCCTTTTTCAGGCATGGAATGATTGGTATCATGGTTTCTAGACTGTGTCTGTGTTGAGACCATACATTTCTTAGGTACCATTGTAATTTCCTCATATGTAGTCTGGCAAGTGGTATCAAGATTATGCAGGATGCCATGTAACCCAGGGCCTGCAGGACTTTCCTTGCAGTAAGCTGAGTTTGCCTTGTCAATGCCGTGAAGTAGACTGGAAGTTGTTTTTGTTTTTCTTCTGTGAGAAAAGACATCTGAGTTATTGTGTCCAGTTCTGCACCCAAAAATGTTATCCTTTGAGATGGCACTAGTCTTGACTTTTGTATGTTGACTGTATATCCCAAAGCTTGTAGCAGTTGTATGACATAGGCCAAATCCTTTATTATTTTTGTTTTGTTGCCCGCTTGTATTAGGCAGTCGTCCAGGTATGGGTAGATTTGAATTCCCTGAAGACTGCAATGTGCAATTACTGATGCCAGGCATTTCGTGAATACTCTGGGCGCAGTAGATAAGCCAAAGGGCAATGCTGAGAATTGATAATGCTCTGATCCTGCAAGAAATCTGAGGTGTCTTCTGCAATCTGGTCGTATAGGGACGTGCAGGTATGCCTCCTTGAGATCTAGAGTCACCAGCCAAGACTCCTTGCCCAACATGGGAAGAAGTTGCTGTAGGGTCAGCATCTTGAATTTTGGTACAATGAGATATGTGTTCAGTGCGGACAAGTCGAGAATAGGCCTCCATTGAGTTTCTTTTCTTGGTACAAGGAATAGTCTGGAGTAAAATCCTTGGCCTTGTTCCATAGATGGTACCTTTTCTATTGCTCTCATCCTTAGTAAGTTGATGACCTGTTTTAGAGCCTCTGTCTTCTGGCTTGGTGGAAGATTTGGCATTCCTCTCTTTTTTGGTAAAGTGTGGAAGTGAAACCCGTAGCCTTTGTCTATTGTTTGCAAAGTCCATTTGTCTCCTGTGATGCAATGCCAGTTTTTTGAAAATAAAGCTAACTTTCCGCCCAAGGGTGCTTCTAATTGTTCCCTGGTAGGCGGAATCAGAGCCAAGTCATTGTGTCTGTCCTGTGGAAGTGGTTGCAGTCGCAGATGTGGAGGCACTCCTCTGGTTGTCAGGTTGCCACTGACGGCCCCTGTAGGCACCCCTTGATTGACCTCTGCCTCTTGGGCATCTATTTCTGTCTCTCTGTGCTCTGGTGGTGTCTGGAAAGGACCAATTCTTTGAAGGCCAATTTCTGCTGAACCTCGGAGGTTGGACCTGCAGAAAATCCTTGACTGTTTGCACAGATTTTGCCTTTTCTTCCACTTTCTTTAGTACCTCCTGTGCAGGGGAGCCAAATAAACTTTGTTTCTCCATAGGAGCATCTAGGAGTTTAGATTTTACATGGTCTAGTAAGGATTGCTCTTTTAGCCAGGCATGCCTTCGAATCACAGCTCCAGTCATAGCTGATCTAAATGAAGCCTCCAGTGCATCATAGTCGCATTTTAAAAAATGATTACTGACCTGCTGAGAATTATGTACTAACTCCTGAAGGGACTTGCGGTCTAAAGGTTCAGGAGAGGAAAGCTTTTTATTTAGCTGATCTAACAAAAATTCCTGGTACTGTATTATGTGAAATTGACAGTTTAAAGCCCTGGCAGAAAGAGTAGCAGATGTATAAACTTTTTTACCCCATCTCTCTAATGCTCTTGATTCTCTTTCAGAGGGTAGGGGGTTTTTGGCAGAGGCAGCTGCAACACCCTTGGGACCCTGAGAAATGGTTTCTGGATCTGCAGCATGGGCCTTGTACAAGTGGAAATGAGAATCCGGGACCCTGTAATATCCGTCAGGTTTGGCAGGGGCCGGGGGAAGAGAATCAGGGGCTGAACAGGCATCATTGTATGCATCATCAACAACTGAAAGAACAGGTGGTATGGCTAGAGGCCTATGCTGTGGTAAGTGTAAAAAAGTCCTTAGCCTTTTCCTAGAATCAGAAAAGTCCTGACCCTGCCATTGGAAATGTTCCCTCATTGAATGTAGAGTTTCCCCAAATGAAAATTCTTCTTGGGGGGAGGCAGAAGGAATGGAGTCTTCTGCATCCGAATCCTCATAAGGTGAGTATGGGCCTTCCTGATGGTCTGATACATCTGATCCATCTGAGGAATAGTCAAAGGAAAGAGGTTCAGGGGGTTCAGTCCTAATCCTTTTTTCAGGAGGGAGTTGTGAGGCCCTGTCTGGGTGAGGTTGGGATCCCCTGATCAAAGAAATAAGGTCCTCAGAAAGGTTGAGAATTTGAGAACTTCAGGAAGGCCTGTGAGGTGGAGCTTTTGTAGGTAAGGCCTTGGAAAGTTTAGCTGCTTTAGCCCTGGAGAAGGCCTTAATGGACATAGAAGCAGGGGGTCTAGCTGCCCCACGTGCAGGAGTAGAAATGTCCAACGGAATGGTGTCGGACAATTCTAGTGTGCCTGCTTCCTCGGTAGGAATTTCTGTAGCCGACTCCGCCGGGGCCTCTGAGGCCTCGGTCGTCGGAGGCCTACTTGCGGCCGGAGGAAGAACCGAGGACTCGGTTTCAGTCAAAACCGAGACACTCGCGGTAGTCCTAACCGTGGTTTCAGCCGAAACCGCGGGCCGCAAGTGTCGGTCCTTTTCCTTGCGTTTTTTGGCTAAATGTGTAGTCGGAGTCTCCGACGGCATTTTATATGCAAAAGCGGGACCAAAAAACTCTTCTGCAAACTCCGACCGACGTCTAAGTGTCCGTCTGTTGAAGGAGGCACAGGCTAAACAAGCTGATACGTCGTGGTCTGGGCCTAAGCAAGGAAGGCAGTAAGAGTGGAAATCCTTATGAGGTATTTGTTTCCTACAAGTTAAACAATTATTTACTTTTTCTGACATCGGCTGAGGCAAGAAAGAGTCCCCAACAGGGTACTTAGCTTTTTAGAAGTCTTTGGTAGCTGAAATCTCTGGATGTGACCGACCGGCACTTGCGAACAGCTTCTGCTTCGGGCACCGCGCGGCAAGAAAGACTGAGGAAAATGGTGTCGGCTGATGCCTTTATACCCCAGGAGCTATGACGTCGGGTGAAGTGCGACATCAGCCGAGGCCAGACCCAGACTTTGGAATCGGGCCGACCGAGGGCTGCCTGAGGCAGGACAACCCATTTGTTATGACTGCAGATGCATCCTTGAAGGACATCAAGGGTAGTCCAACTGTCCATAATGTTAGATTGGGGACTGTTATCACTAAGATGGGCTTTTCAGGATCGATTAAGGAGGAGCTCAGTGGATGGATACTTCTGCCTGTTTTTTTTTTTGCTAGTGGTTTAATGGGCTACAGCTTACTAGCAGTAATTCTTTGACCAGGAAATTACCAAGGATGAGGGCTACACTAATGTGCTACAGCTGTAGCAGAGAGAAAAATCGTTGAATTTATCTGTCTGGCCATGGCACACAATTGTGGGGTGTTATGTGACACACAAACAAGCAGTATGCAGAGCTTAAATACTAGAAGCAAAAACTTGAAAAAAAAAACTTTAAAAAGGTTCAAAAGGACCAGTGAGGATGCTTACTCTAAGCCCTAGACCAACCACCTACACTAGATAGGTTCCAATCAGCACACTCCCCTCAACAGAGTGCAGAAAGGCCTCTTCCAATTCAAGATGGCCTGGAAAATGTGCTTAGAACAAACAGCCACTACAAACAGGCCCAGATGCAGCAAACCTGTATCTGGACTATGCTACAGCTACTAGCTACCCTAGTTTCAGAGGATAACACTAGAGAATTGAAAATACAGCAAAAAATAGCAGTGAGACATTAAAAAACATTTAAAGCAGCAGTAAATCATCAATGAGACTCTAACAAATGTTTTAAACAGGTAAAAAAATCAGTTATTTTAACAATGCTTGGCAGGGAAACCAGAACAACAGTGAAAATTACCAGCAAATACTTAAACTGTGAAAATAGCAAAAAAGGCTTTGCAAACAGTGAAAACAGCAATAAAATATGATTTAACAGGCACAGCAAGGAAGACAATTGCAGTGCAGAAGTGTAGTTTAGTCCACAGTATATAATAGAGTATAAAAGAAGGCGGCATGCAATAAAAAGTGCAGTAAATGGTATAAATAAGAAAAAAAGACAACTTATGGTTTTTGGGAAGTTCAGAAGCCTCTAGTCGTCTGGTATCTCAACTCACAGTTGTGGCTGGTAGCCCACCTCAGTTCAGGTTTTTTTTTTTTTTTTTTTTTTTTTTTTTTTAACCAGGAAATTTTGTTCTAGACTCCACTAATCAACTACAAGAGCTAGTCTTTCACTTAACAATCACCTGTCCTTTTCTCTTTGCCTATACTCCAATTATCAATTCCTAGTTGTTAAGGGCAGGCTCTGACCTGAAGTCTAAACTTCTGTTTAGCCTCATCTCATTCTATTACTTTTCGCTCTAGTTATTTGTTCCCAAAAACCTTTGTTCCTTTGCCAGCTTTTTTCAGTAAATCCCTGCTCCATCTTGCCTACTTCCCTCTGGCAGCTGGCACAGGGGATTAAGGGTGCGAACTGTAGTTAATGTGGTACAGGTTTGACTACCCCATCTCTCACCTACCTACTGGGAGACCTTGAGCGAGTCACTCAATTAGAAATTGCTCCCATGCCACTCCTGAAAAGTGGCTGTGTCCAGTGGGCCTACCTGGTTAAAAATGGGTATTACTATACCCTTACTTGCAGTCATTCTTATTAGTAAAATCCCCTTTCTCCACTCCTGTGTTGGCTTAGTTCTTAGGATACTTTCTGCTACATTATGAATATAATATGCTGTAAGGTGGTGGTTCTTTTCAAGGACCTGTATCTCAACGTTTTACTCTCTGTTTACTTTTCAAAGTCCTCCCAGTTCATCTTCATCATCATCATCATCCATGCTGTGTAGTTCTAAAATATCTGTTCAAATCAGGTAGTCCTAAACCACCTTGTTCTATGGGAAGAATCAAGTTGGTCAACTTAACTCTTGCCCAGTTCCCTAAATAAATTCCTTCAACTTTTTATTAATTATGGTCCACAACTTCTCCTCCAGTTGATAAAAGTATGTCTGAGGTATTAAAAAAACAAACAAAAAAAAACTAAAGGACCTAGTCTGAACTTATTTTTTGAGCTTATGCTCAGTGTACAAAACACAGAATTGGCCAAGTATGTCATTATACCAGAAGTAAAAACTCTATATTTCACAAGACAAAAATACTTTTTTCATCTGTGACATGCCATGGCTACAATGCCATATGCTTTCAAATGGCCAAAGCTGTGGGGTTAAATTTACAGGCGTGCTGCACAGGAAACTCTTGAATATAAACGTAGTCTTATGTGTGCTTTGCAGCAAAACATTCTGTTAATACCAGAACATTTATACTGAAACATTAATGGAGGACACAGACACAGCCTTTCAAATACATGCCCTACACAGGATTTAACTCGTATGCCTTTACTGTCACAGTCTGACATCTTGTACTATACTTATTTTTCACTGCATGTGGTGTAGTGAACTTCTGTTCAGTACAAAAAGTACAATAGCTGAAAGTACTTCTTTATTATAGTTATCATTAGTTCAGAAGTAAAAATTTCTATTTCTCCTGAATATGAGTTTTTTGTAACTAGACGTGTGAACCTCCCACTCTCCATATAGACTTGTGCAGTAAACTGCTTTACAAGAAGATAAAGTTCAGTGTGTGTTTTTACAGCTGGAAAGAATAGTTATATAAAATCTTACCATAACCATAGATGTCCTTCTCTTCCACGTTGCAGTATTCATTGGTGCGGGATTTCTGCCTCAAGCGATCTGACGTCGGCTCCTATACACAAGTTTTTGCCTGGCTGCTGTGGGTGCATGGGACATCACACGTAGGGCCATAAACCAGGGACCATAAATGTGACGTCTACCCCCACGGACCTCAGAACTTGAAGCCCAGAGGAATGGCCTGTCAGGAGAACAAGATGCCAACAAAAGGAACAAATGCCACTGTACGGCTGAACAGATAGGCCTTCTGGAGTGGAAGTAGTGGCCAGAGGCCAGACCCTTTAGTAAGAGAAGAATAAGGGGTTATGGAGGGTTGGAAGGAATACTACATCATGGAAGAGAAGGCCATCTATGGTTATGGTAAGATTTTACACAACTATTCTATGTCCTTCTACTTCAATGTTGCAGTATTCATTAGTGGGGGAGAGTACCACAGTTTAGGAAGAGAGGAAGGAGGAGGAAGATGTAGAAGATTCTAGGAATCCTTGCAGGATTGCTCTTGCAAATCCTGCCCTGGCCCCGGAGACTTGGTCTAATTTGCAGTGTTTGGTGAAGGTGTGAACCATAGACCCGGTAGCTGCTTCTAGGATGGAGGCTGTGTCCAGACCTTTGAGAAAGGCCTTGGAGGTAACCATGCCCCTGGTTGAATGAGCTCTTCAACCTGAGGTAGGACTTTGCCATGGTGTGAATAACAAAAAAGAACAGATTTCCTGATCCAACAGGAAATGGTTCATTTGGAGACTCCCTTGCCCAGAGCCCTGGGGTGAAAGGAGATATAACAGTTGGTCAGACTTTCTGAAAGACTTAGTCTTGTCTAAGCAGAATCTTAACTGTCTGTGTATGTCCAGGGAATGAAGGATCCTCTCTGCATTGCTGGTTGGAGTTGGGAAGAAGGTAGGTAAGTGGATGGACTGGTTTAAGGATAATTAATTTACCACTTTGGGCTTAAAGGAAGGATTTGTGTGTAAGGTAACTCTGTCATTATGGTAGGTGGTGTAAGGGGGGGCAGGCCATAAGGGCCTGTAGTTCTAACAGTCTTCTAGCGGAAGCAATGGCCACTAAAAGAATGGTTTTCTATGTGCACATTTGTAAGGTGGCAGAGCTAGCCGACTTAAGAGGAGTTAAGGTGAGTTTTTCTAACACAAAGTTGAGGTCCCAGGGAGGAGGGATGGGTTTTCTTGTTGGTCTAGTATGTAGGACCCCTCTCAGGAAAAGCTTAACGTTCAGCCTGGAAAGCAGGGGTGGCTGTAAGGGTAAGCAGGCTGAAATGGCTGAAAGGTGGACTTTCACAGAAAAGTAATTTAGTCTAACCATGATGAGGTCACAAACATAGCTAAGGACTAGGGAGGGGTCAAGCCTGCACTGTGTCCCTGTCATTACGAAGAAAGCATTTAGAGAATCTTTTCCATTTAGATAGGTATGCCTTTCTAGCAGTTGGTTTCCTGGCCTCCCTCATGATTGAGAGCATGTCCTCAGAGTAGAGCTGTCTGTAAGGAATTAGAAGTTGATCACCCAAAGTGTTAGGTTGAGCATTTGCAGCTGAGGGTGACTAAGATCCCTTTTGCTGAGATAGTAGGTCCTCCTTGTGGGGCAACTTGTGGTGATTGCCCTTGGCTAAAGAGTGAAGAAGGGGTAACCTGTGTTGACCTGGCCAGTAGGGAGTCACCAGCATGATTTTCGGTTGGTTCTTCTTGATTTTCAGAAGGACATTTTGTATTAGTGGGAAGGGGGAATGCATAAAGGAACATCCCCTTCCAAGGGAAGCTGAAGGCATTCACTCGCCAGGCTGATGGAGTGTGATCCCTGCTGCAGAATTTGCTTAGTTGTCTGTTCTGGATGGAGGCAAATGGATCCACTTGAGGTGTGCCCCGGACTATGTCTAGAAAGGTTTCCCTGTTTAGCATCCATTTGTGAAGGTGAGAGGATGTTCTGCTGAGCAAGTCTGCTTGTTTGTTTTCCTGAGAGGGGATGTAAGAGGCCTGCAGAAAAAGATTGTGGTGGGTGGCTAGCTCCCAAATCTGTAGAGTTATCCGGCATAGGAGATAGGCTTTTGTCCCTCCTTGTTTGTTCAAGTACCACATGACTGTGGTATTGTCTAAGAATGTGAAGAAGTCCTGGTTGAAGGATGGGGAGAAAAGCCTGAAGGGCCAGCAAGACTGCAGTCATCTCCCTGATGTTGATGTGTTGTTTTTGAAGGGCAGGGTTCAAGGCTGTTGAACCCTGAAATCTTTTAGAGTTATCCCCCCACCCTAGTTTTGATGCATTTGTGTGCATGGATTGTGTAGGCAGAGGAAGTTCTAGGGGAATGCCCTGGTTGAGGAGGATTTTGCTGAATCCACCACCTCAGTTCTGACTTTAGGCAGGGTAGAAAGGGGATTAGTTTTTCTAGTGAGTGTTGGTGCTGTGACCATACATCCTTTAAGTACCATTGAAATTTTCTCATGTGCATCCTGGCTAAAGGGAGCATGGGGATCGTGGCTGCCATGAGTCCCAGTACTTGTAGGAACTGCCGCACTGAAAGGTGGGATACCCCCCAGAAGGTCCTGGAAGTGACTTGAGAGAGACTGCACTTTGTCCTGTGGGAGGAAGGATCTCATTAAATTTGACCTGATCCTGCATCCCACGAAAATGTTGTTCTACTGGGGGTGCAGGGAGGATTTTGGAAAGTTTAGGGTGAACCCCAAGTTGTGCATGATGGTCATGGTGAATTTTAGGTGACTTAGGAGCTTGTTTTCTGATTCCGCTAGAAGGGGAATGTCATCCAGATAAGGGTATATTTGGATACCCCTGGTTCGGCAAAATGCAATGGCCGGAGCCAGGCATTTTTGAACACTCTTGGAGCAGTAGATAAACCAAAGGAAAGGCTGCAAATTGAAAATGTGAGGAAATGCCAGTAAATCTCAGGAATTTTCTGTGGAAGGGCAAGATAGGAATGTGGAGATAAGCTTCCTTTAAGTCCAGTGTGACCATAAAGGCTTGGGGTGGTATTAGGGCAGGAGGGTTTGCAGAGAGCATCCTGAAGGATGGAAAGTACAGTTTTGTACCTACCATAAATGTAGATGTTCGAGGATCCACATTGCTGCAGTCCTAACCATTGGGTAGTCCGCTGTCCAGTCGGCCCGAATACCAAAGTATATGGCTGACGTCGGTCAAGGCGCATTAGACTGACGTCAGGACGTCAGGGTACTAATGCGCATGACCGACGTCATATCCTCAGTCTTTTCTTGCCCCAGATGTCAGAAGACCCTAAAAAGACAAGGCCCAAACCAAAAAACCAAAAAAAACCCTGCACCAAACATATATACAATATATACAAATGTACAAGAGTATATCCTAACCCACACCACCACCCCTAAACACAGAGGGAAGGAGGGAGGGTAAATTGGACTGCAGCAATGTGGATCCTCGAACATCTACATTTATGGTAGGTACAAAACTGTACTATGTTCTTCATTCCACATTGCTGCAGTCCTAACTATTGGGTAGAATCCCAAAGCAGAGTTAAGGGAGGCTGGCAAATCATAAGGAAGCAGGAGCTGTCAACATGCCTTGCAAAATAGCTGTGGCAAAACCAGCCCTAGATTTAGAGTAGAGAGGAAGATGGTAATGCTTAGAGAAAGTATGCACTGAACTCCAAGTAGCTGCCTCCAAAATATCCTTAGTTGCCACCCCTTAGAAATGCTGTTGAAGTGGCAGTAGCCCTAGTGGAATGAGGCCTAATCCCAGCTGGAATCTCCTTGCCATGATGGGAATAACAAAATGAAATGCAAAACCCAATCCACTTAGAAATAGTTTGCTTAGACACAGGCTTGCCCTGAGAACTCAAAGCAAAAGAAACAAACAACTGCTGAGACTGCCTGAAATCCTTAGTCCTGCTTAAATAATAACGCAACTGCCTATGTACATCTAAAGTGTGCAAAATCTTTTCCCCTTATTTTGGGGATCTGCATAGAAAGTAGGCAAATGAATAGTTTGGTTTAAAGCCACACTAGAAACCACCTTAGGCATAAAGGAAGGATTAGTGCGTAATGATACCCTATCCTTATGGAAAATCAAAAGGGCTCTACTGCCATAAGGGACTGCAACTCAGAAACCCTTCTTGCAGAAGTAATAGCCAACAAAAAGCAGTCTTCCATGACAAGTATTTCAATTCAGCAGTAGCCGCAGGCTCAAAAGGTTGTAGAGTAAGTTTTTCCAACACAAAATTGAGATCCCAAGCAGGAGTAGGAGCTCTATTGGGGGTCTTATATTCTTTGCCCCTCTAAGAAACTGCTTGAACAAAGGATGCGAAAACAATGGTGGGTCACAATCATAGTGAGCTGAAATTGCTGCAGCATGAATCTTAATGGAAGAGAAGGACAAACCTTTGTCCAATAACTCAGTAAGATATTGAAGAGCCACACTCAAATTAGGCTCAGAAATCTCCAAATTCTTTGCTGCACTCCAAAAGAAAAATCTCTTCCATTTTTCTGTACACTTTCCTTGTACTAGGTCTTCTGGCTTCCATAATCACATTTAAAACTTGTTGAGGAAGTTGAGACCTGCTGTGTTTCAGAACAGAATATGCCAGGCTGTTAGATGAAGAGAGTGAAGCTTGACATTGAGCAGGTGACCGTCCTTCTGAGATAACAGATGTGGAATCAAAGGCAAAGGCCATGGAGGCTTCCTTACCAGACTCCTTAGTAGTGGGTACCAGTGTTGCCGAGGCCAATCTGGAGCTATTAAAATCATCCTTGGCTTGTCTTGTCTGACCTTTAGGAGCACCTTTGGAAGAAGAGGCAGAGGTGGAAAGGCATACACATGAAGATTTTTCCAACTGAAAGAAAGAGCATCCACTTTCCAAGCTGTGTGATGAAACCCCTTTGTGCAAAACTTTGGCAGCTGGTGGTTTAGTGGAGAAGCGAACAGATCTATGTCTGGAGTTCCCCATGACACTGTCAATTTCTGAAATACATGAAGATCCAGTTTCCACTCGTGGGGATCCATGATTTGTCTGCTTAACACATCTGCTAAGGAGTTCTGTGCTCCCGGCAGAAACCTTGCCTGTAGAGTTAGTTGCAAGCTGTGCGCAGTTTCCCATAAAATCATTGCTTGCCTGCATAGAGGATAAGAATGTGTTCCCCCTTGTTTGTTGATGTACCACATGACAGTTGTGTTGTCTGTTAGAATCAACACCTGCCCCGGAAGAAGTAACTCCTTGAAAACCATTAATGCAAACTGGACTGCTAACATCTCCTTCATGTTGATATGTAGATGCTGAAGTCTGGCAGGCCACTTGTCTTGTATCCACTTTCCATTTAGATGAGCTCCCCAAGCAATGTCCGAGGCATCTGTCGTTAAAATCTGACTCGCCTCTGGCCGGGTCACAGAGAGTCCCTTGTTTAGGTGACATTCCTGAGCCCACCACAAAAATTCTTTTTGAATGCAAGGTATTATTTGAATGACAGTGTCCAAATCCTGGCAGTGCTGTGTCCATACATTGTTGAGATACCATTGCAGCTTCCTCATATGCAGTTTGGCATTGGGAAGCACCAGAATACAAGATGCCATGAACCCTAAGGCTTGAAGGACTGTCCTTGCAGTCAGCCCGGACTGAAGAGATAATTGATGGAAGTAACTGGAAAGATTCTTTTGTTTGTCCGGGGTTAAAAAGGCCATCTGGGCTGCTGTATTCAGTCTCACACCCAGAAAGCACATGTCTTGAGAGGGTACTAGACTGGACTTTATTTCGTTCACAGAATACCCTAGGCATCTTAGCACTGCTATGACATATTCCAAATGCTGTAGAAGGTCTTCCTTTTCTTGAGCCAGAATCAGGCAGTCGTCCAAATAAGGATAGATTTGAATTCCTTTTAGCCTGAAGTAAGCTATCACTGGAGCCAGAACCTTTGTGAATACTCTGGGCAGTAGATAAGCCAAAGGGCAATGCAGAGAACTGATAATGAGAATTTCCAGCTCAAACGCAGATACTTTCTGCAACTTAGTCTTATAGGCACATGAAGGTAAGCTTCCTTGAGATCTAAAGTTACCATCCAGTGATCTTTGCCCAGCAGAGGTAAAAGCTGTTGTAACGTCAACATTTTGAACTTGGGAATGTCCAGATAAGTGTTGAGGATAGATAAATCCAAAATTGGTCTCCACGTGTTCCCCTTCTTTGGTACTAGGAACAGGCGAGAATAAAATCCTAGGCCCCTTTCTGGTACAGGGACTGGCTGAATGGCCCCTATTTGGAGTAACAGAGAAATTTGCTTGTGAGCCTCTTTCCTTTGTGGAGGAGGAACGTCTGGCATGCCTTTGAAAGGGGCAAGGTATGGAAATAAAACCTGTAACCGTGGTGAATGATATCCAAAACCCATCTGTCTTGAGTAATTAAATCCCAATTTTCTTTGAAAAGAGACAGTCTTCCTCCCAAAGGAGCTGCCAGACGAGAATGTACTGGCAGCTGAAAAGGCAGGTCATTGGGTCTGTTTACGAAAGGACTGACCCCTGCCCTCACCAGAAGTCTGAGCAGGAGAACTCCCTGTTCTAGGCCTAAAAGAACCTTGAGCTCTGCCCCTACCACATCTAGACCTACCCCTAGACTGGGAATCATAAGCAGGATATGTCCATCCCTTAGTAGGCCAATTTCTGCTAAACTTTGGAGGCTGTACCTGCAAAAAAACTTTAACAGTCTGCATAGATTTAGCCTTGTCCTCCATTTTCTTTAAAACTGCTTCCACAGGCGAACCAAACAACACATCAGACTGTAAAGGAGCATCCAAAATCCTTGTCTTAACATGCTCAGCTAAATTCTGATCCCTCAACCAAGCGTGCCTGCGAAGAACAGAACCAGTGGCAGCCACCCTCGAGGAGGCCTGCACAGCATCAAAACCACATTGCAAAGAATGCTTACCCACTTGTTCAGACACATGAACTAAATCCAGCAACTCTTTACACTCAATACCTTCCGCCAGAGCATCCACCTTAGATTTCAATTGTGAAAGGAGATAATTTTGATATTTTAGCATGTGAAACTGACAATTCAACGCCCTCATGGCTAAAGTGGAAGAAGTATACACTTTCTTTCCCCATCTGTCCAAAGCCCTTGCCTCTTTATCAGAGGGAACAGGATTTTTAACAACCGAGGCCTTAACACCCTTAGGCCCCTGAGAAACAATTTCTGGGTCTGCCCTAGGACTCTTAAAAAGATACTTATGAGCTTCAGGCACCCTATAGTACCTATCAGGTTTAACAGGGGCAGGAGGCAAAGAATCAGGGTTCAGGGAAGCCTCTGCAAAAACATCTTCCACCACATTCAACACAGGAGGTATAGCTAAGGGCCTATGTTGGGGTAAAAACAAGAATTCCCTAAGCCTCTTCATGGAATCAGAGAAATCTTGGCCTTCCCATTTAAAATGCTCCCTCATGGAATGCAGAGTCTCTGAAAATGAAAAATCCTCAGGAGGAGAAGCTGAAGGAGTGGAATCATCCACATCAGAATCAGAATAATGAGGATACTCCTGCAAGTCTTCAGCCGAAGACTCAGAAGCCTCTGAACACTGTTCAAAACTCTCAAACTCAGGCTCCACCCTAGGCCTCTTATCAGGAGGGGGCATAGAACCTCTAATCAGAGTAATCAAATCCTCTGCCATTTTAAGCATATGTTTCTTAGGCACAGAACCTGAAGTGCTAGGAGAAGCCCCCACTGAAGCTAAACTTGGCCTACCTCTCAAAGAAGTCTTGGAAACAGAAGGAGAGGCTCTAACTACCTTAGGAAGAGAGGGAAGAACAGTTACCTGAGAAGCCCCTCAGCCTGGCCTACCTCCTGAGAGGGCACATCCTGTAACAGTAAAGTCTCTGCCTGAGACTCCACAGAAACTCATGGCAAAACTTCTGGCTCCACTGAGCCTTCTAAAGAACCGACGTCCGGGACTGCCGGTTCTTCAACCCTAGGCTTTGCTGCTTTGTCCTTGCGCTTTTTGGAAGCGGCGCCGGAGCATCCGGCGGCATTTTATAATTACAACGCTTCCCAAACACTAACCTGGCACAGTCTAACCTTCTCTTAATAGTGCGTTTGTTAAATCTAGCACAAGAGCGGCATCCAACAACGTCGTGCTCAGGCCCTAAACAAGGTATACACAAAGTATGGTAATCCCTATGAGGTATCTGTTTCCCACAAGAAATACAGTTATTCACTTTTTCTGACATCCGGTTAAATACTGAGGCAAGAAAAACCAAAATGTTCTAACGGGTACTTAGCCAACTTTGATTCGGTCTGAAACTCCGACTTCAGAAAATTTCAGAACGCCAACCTGCACTCGCAAAACTGCTTCTGCATCGGACCATGCGGCAAAAAAGACTAAGGATATGACGTCGGTCATGCGCATTAGTACCCTGACGTCCTGACATCAGTCTAATGCGCCTTGACCGACGTCAGCCATATACTTTGGTATTCGGGCCGACTGGACAGCGGACTACCCAATGGTTAGGACTGCAGCAATGTGGAATGAAGAACATCTTTCAGGAATCAATTTAGGTAGGATAGGTCTAGTATGGGTCTCCAAGGCCCATCTTTTTTTGCGACTAGGACTAGACGAGAATAGAATTCTTTTCCTTCCTGGCCCACAGGGACTGGTTCTATAGTTCCTAGGGAGAGGAGCTCCTGTAGAATTGGAGAGAATATGTGCAGCTGGTTTCTTGGTGGGAAGGGAATGTTTTTTGGCCTTGGTTTTTCCTTCCAAGATAGAAAGTATCCTCTTTGAATGATGGGAAGGACCCACTGGTCTGAGGTGATGGTTTTCCAAAAGGGGAGGCCGTGGAGTAATCGGGCAGACAAGGGGAGGTGGACAAGGCAGTCACGTAGAAGAGGGTTCCCCTCTGTCGGGAAAGGGCTGTTTGGAAGGGGGGATGGTTGTTACTCTGTCTGGAGTAAGGCTGCCTCCTGGATCTTCTTCTAGGCCTGGAGGAGGAGGGATGAGAAGTGGAAGGCATCCTCCAGACAAAGGAAGTTTTTGCAGGATAATTCCTGTAGTACTTAGGGAAGGGGGACACCAGCAAATGTTTGATGTCTTGCAGCTTTTTGCTTTTCTCTTGCAAGTTTTTGAAGAACTCAGCTGAATTTTTCCAAAAAGTAGGTTGTGGTCCAGTGGAGCATCCAAAATTTTTTATTTGAAATCCTCTGGAAGAGGTTGTAAGAGTAGCCAGGAATATCCGAGTAGGGCAGATGCAGTAGCTGCAGACCTAGCCAAGGCTTCTGCTGCATCACAACTACACCTGATGGAGTGTCTGGTCACTTGCATGGCTAGGGAGAGTTCTAATTCAATGTCAGACTTAGTAGAACAGTCAGGAGTAGAGGCCAGGGACACTAGGTCCAGAGCATATTTCACTGTGTGTGTTTGGTAATTCATGGCTCTGAAAGCCAGGGTGGAGGAAGTATACACTTTTTTGACCAGTCTATCCATGGTTTTACTGTCCTTATCGGTGGGTAGAAGAGAGGCAGAAGGTACCTGCCTAGATTGTATGTCTGGAGCCACAGCAATGATAGCTGGATCTGCCAGTGGGGGTTTGACCAGGAATTTGGTCATCAGGCACCTTATAAAACCTACCTGGTCTTTTTGTGGCTGGGGGTTGTGAGTCTGGGTTCTTATAGACAGAGGTGAATGCGTCCAGGAAGGCTGGGAGTACAGGAGGTATGGCTGAGTGAGACTTGAGTTGCAGAAGTTCAAAATCTCTCTTCTGGATGTCAGACATCAGGGTCATGTCCCACTTGAAGTACTCCATTTCAGTTATAGTCTCCACAAAAGTTAAATATTCAGATGGGGGGGGTCCCCTTCAATGGAGTCTTCATCTGGGGAATAGTAGTCAACAGAGGAAGCAATTTGAGGAACATAAGAGACTGATTCCTCTGAGGAGGCATCATATTGCTATAGCTGTTCTTCTCCCCCTTGAGTAGTTGGATGTTGGGGAGAAGAGGCAAAGGCTGGGTGAGGGTTGAGCACAGGTATGGTGGAAGGAGCAGGGCCTGTGGGCCTAAGGGGCATAAAGGTCTGCATGAGAGAGTTTCTAAAAGACTGCCAATGTGGCTGTACTTCAGATGGAGGAGTAATATGTTTAATCTTTTTCTGGATGGTGTTGGCTTTGGGGACAGCCTAGGGATTGAAACCTGGCCTGCAGTAGGACAGGACTCGGTCAGTCATCCAACAAGAGGTTCCCCCTCAATGTCGGTTGTGCTCAACTGCTGAATAGTTTCTGCGGACGTGCTTTCCGTGGCTGCAGAAACTGCTTCCACAATGGGAACTGTCAAAGCTGATGGAGAAATCGGGAGTTCCTCGGCCCCTATATCGGAAGCTGGCAGGACTTCCGACAGCAGAGTGGCAGTAGGAATAAGCCTGGAAACCTTGGCCTTCTTCCTGGGTGGTTTGGGTTGGTCAACTGACTCTGGGTCCATCCTAAGGGCTAGGTGTTTAAGGCGCTGGTTCTCGAAATATAGATTTAATGTGGCCAAACGACTGCAAAGTGTCTTGGGCAGGAAGGACTGGCAAATGGAACATGATGTGTGGTCGTGTTCCCCACCTAGACAAAATACACACCTATCCTGGGTATCTTTGTGCGGTATCTGACGGCCGCAATTACATTTGCCTTTTTTAGCTGACATCGGCCAAGAAACTACAGCAAACCAAGCGCAAGCAAAGTTAATGGTAAACAAACCCCCCCCCCCCCCCAAACGGGGTACTTATGTTTTTTGAAGTAATTGTGAGTAGGAGCTGAACGATCGAAGTGATCTCTGCTGTTGTAAAGTTCTGAGGTCCGTGCGTGCAGAAGTCACATTTAAGGTCCCTGGTTTATGGCCCTATGTGTGACGTCCCACGTACCTACAGCAGACAGGCAAAAGCTTTTGTATAGGAGCCGACATCAAATCGCCTGAGGTGGAAATCCTACACCAATGAATACTGCAACATTGGAACAGAAGAACATCAATCAAATGAGTACATTCTGTATCAAATATCATGATATATTACTCTTTAAATTTAATATAATGATTTGCCAGGTTATGGAGAAAGTGTTATTTATTGTTAGGTACTACCAATAGTTTCATAAAATGTACATTTTGCACTTTTCCAGTTGACATATTCCATATGTACTTAAATCAAATGATTGATGTATGTGTTTTATAAAAAATAGTCACCATATATAATACTCTTTTTTTTCCCTAAGAAAAAGTAATAATTTGTCACTTTTATATGTTAGAGTAAATAATTCATTTTGTACAAGCTCTGACAGACATGTAGATTCTGTTGTCTAGATTCACTAATAGCTACTTAGGCTGTGCAGAACTAAATGAAAGTAGAATTTTCAAGTTGTCTTGTCCTGAAAATTTCATATGAACATCCTGAAGTAGTAGACAAATACGGTCAACTGCAAGTAAAGTTGGAATTCATGACAGAATGGTCCTTGTAATTTCATTAGAGTGCAGCTTTTGCAAAACATTAAAACAAATATGTAGCTTTCACTTCTTTTCTGAATAAAATAAAACACTATTAAAACAAACATAAAATGTGGGTATGACTTCAAACCTAAAACAAGAATGTGCTTCTGTATAAATTTTTTTCATTCTTTACATTATGCCAATAAATAAAAAAATACATGTAATTATTCATTTGTATTTGAAACCAGGGACATTGTCTAATTGTTTTTACAGAGAATTAGGCCAGTAAAACATCCTGAAAATTTCATGAATAAATGATAACCTGTTTTGGAGATATGGGGATTTAAATACAAAGAGCAAAAATAACCCATCAAGCCCTAACTTGCAGTCATTTATATTAGTAAAACCCCCTTTCACCATTCCAGCGTTTGAGGAAATAAAAACTCCTGAAAATGGTAATTATTTAGGGTTGCTGTTATGTACTGTGTTCTAAGTAGGTACGAGCCTGAGCCTGGTTGGCTCTGTGTGAGGAATTTTTCATAATAAATGGCTTAACACAGAAGAATGTTCTCTAAATGTGGGATACACCTACAGGTTTTCTGTTACTTACAAATTTAACATGCAGCAATGCCATTAGAGCAACACAGGGAAAGGGAAGACAGTAGATATTCTCTTAAAATGAGTACTCTCTCAAATGTACCATCTTACTTTGTGAAAAAGCAATTTGAGCACAATACTTGGCAGAACCATCCAGGAGTTCTGGTAGATGGAATAATGCCAAAGTAAACTACTTAGAGCAGCCTTTATATATTCTGCTGTTTTCTGAGACAAGCAGCCTGCCTAATTCACAATACTTGATGAATATAGACACCCCATGCCAAATACCAGTTTCATAAAGATCTTGTTCAAAAACAATCTGAAAAGTGCTTGTGAAACAGCTGCTCCCCTGTTGGAATGATCCATCATCATCATCATAACCTTTAAGAGTTCTGTTATATTACTCGCATCCAAAACAAGACAAAATTAATCAGCCATCTGAGCAGGGTCTCACCAACCACTGGATTGAAGAGCTATTCTTTTTTCTAAAAGAAGTCATCTTATTAATATAACATCTATGTTGTCAGTGAGCTGCAGTGAATGAATAAATAAACAACCAAATTGCACACACAACCTTTCCTTATTCTTCTGTGTTGAAAAGTGGACACAGCTCAATATATAGATTTAAGGTTAATTTGTATGACAATCTGGGCAAAAAAGAGGAATTAGCATTCAGAGAAACCCCATACTTGTGGAAAACTAGATAAGGCCAAGAACACATCAAAGCCATTAATTCTAAAATCTTTCAGGTATATCTGATAAGCAAGCAAAGTACCAATTAAGTAACTGCCATAACATTAGAGCTTTACAATCGACTTCCATCCACTTCACCATGAGAACTGATCACCTCAAGTGTTACTCCTTGTCACCAACAGAGCTGTCCAAAACTCATACTCCTCCTCTCTTCCACGATGCACCATATTTCTCTTATTCTCCTAACCAAACTAGTCTATGTACTACTTAAGCTAGACAGATATATGCACAAAAATGCACCTTTACCTGCATGCCATATGTAAGTATGGCCCTACAGGCTTCAGAGAGGGTTGCTAAGTCTCTCTAAAAGAGTCCCTGAAGAAAGACTGGGAAAGTGGGCAGGATGTTGAAGTGAATGGATGTGGATAATTAACATATATTATGGCAAGTACATAACCTTTTTTTTTTTTTTATCTTGCATGATCCAGGTTGTCCACTTTAATGTGAAGACAAGAGCCCCCAGCTACTACTTTCGGGAGGATACATAAAAGAATACCATTAAGAAATGGTGTTTTTAAAGGATGAGTCTGGATCAAGATATCAAACCCAGCTTGTAGTTTTAGGTTCATAGGTTCATACTACGCTATCTGCCCTAGGGCATTTATAAGCCTAGCCAGAGTGTGTTTGGCTTTCGCCACCCATTTTATATTAATTTTGCTATGCCCTTTTTTGAGGTTAGTATACTGTGCCTCTGTCTAACAGTGACACAGAAGTGATACCCGGGGTAAACCTACGGATCCCCCATCCACTCATCAAGATTCCTCTTGAAGAGAGTCAATGAGGGACTCTGCCTAACCTGGACTGGGATTTTATTCCAGAGTGAAGGGAGCCTCTGGGTTATGAATCTGTCCCTCCAGTAGCTCGATGGGATTTGGATTTTCTGAGGTGCAGCATGTCCATTAATTCCGGGTTGGACATGGCTTTATACGTCAGGCATAGATCGCCTCTGAGCAAGCGGTATGCCACTGAGTAGAGCTGGAGTTTCTTTAACCGGGAAGCATATGGTATCTGTTTGAGCCCTTTGATCCTCATGGCGAGGTACTTTTGGGGTCTTTCCAGTTGCTGCAGGTGTCTGGTAAGGTACATCACAAAAGGGGCATTGTACTCAATTATGGGCCTGATGAGGGATGAGTGAAGAGGCACGATGACCTCCCTTGATCTAGATGTGAATCCCTTCATGATTAGGTGGGCTATATAAAATGTTCTTCTAACCACGTTGGCCACGTGGTTGTAAAATGAGTGATTGCTATCAACTTGGGTCCCCAGGTCCCTAATTACTTCTTCCGTACTTAATGGATTACCACTTATGTGGTAATTTGTGGGCACTTTGTTTTTGCCAAAAGGGATGACTATACACTTTTTGGCGTTTAGCTTGAGGCCATGGCTCTGGCACCAGTTGTCTGTTTCTATGAGGCCCTTTTGGAGGATGCTTGTGTCGGCTGGAGAGTCGATTATGGCGCCCAGTTTGCAGTCATCTGTGAACTTGGTCAGCCACAGTCCTTCCGTGTTGGCCTGTACCTCTGAGAAATACCGAACAAGAGAGGTCCCAGGACTGAGCCTTGTGGGACGCCACTTGCAACTGGTTTGGAGTCTGACATAGCTCCAGCAATTCTAACCATGTGGGTTCTGTCCTTGAGCCAGTTTGCAACCCATCTAGTGACATAGGGGTTTATATTTAAGCTGGTGAGCTCATCTATAATGCCCAAGTGGGGTATTGTATCAAAGGCTTTTGAGAGGTCCAGGTAGACTGTGTGGACCACCTTCCCCTCATCAATGGCCTTGGTGACTGTTTCAAAGAAACTGACCAGGTTTAAGAGGCAGGATCTGCCCTTAACAAAGCCGAACTGGGTAGGATCCAGTGTCTGTAGGTCCCCAATATCTTTATTTATAAGGTCCATGATGATCCTTTCCATAGCTTTGCAGACCAAGCTAGTCAGGCTTATGGGGCGATAGTTTCCAGGATCCATTGAGGCACCACCTTTGTGGAGAGGGACCACCATTGCTGTATGCCACTCTTTGGGTACATATCCTGTAGTAAGGCTGAGATTGAACAGTAGTTTTATATTTGGGTTTAGCTCTTCTTGGAGTTCATGTAGGATGCAGCCCGGGACACCGTCTGGTCCCATTGATGCTGTGTTTTTTGCTTTGGAGAGGGCGGCTCTTACCTGAGCATCTGAGATGTCAGGGGGACAGCACTCTGCTGGGATAGATATTTGCCCTTTTGGTGGGGAGGGGGAGGAGAAGTTTGCGCTGAACCTGTCAGCTTGGATGTTGGCAATGTCTGTGGGTTTGGTGTATTTTTTGTCATTTTGGACTAATTCTGAGCATATCTGGGAATTCCCACCCAGGTTCCTAACATAACTAAAGAAAGCCTTGTGATTATCCTTAGTGTCCTGTGCAATTTTTCTGGCCTTAGACGATTTTATGAGTGCCCGTAGTTTTTCCTAATACTGATCAGAGATGCCTTCCCTTTTTGGGATTTTGCTCTATCATGTAGTAGCTTCCTCCTTCTATAATATAGTTTGTTTATGGCTGGGGTCCACCTGACAGGACGTCTGCCTTTGGAGGATTGGGTCTTGGTTTTGTCTGGGATTGCATGATCCATGCATTCCTGAAGGTGTTCATAGAATGCATTTATAAAGGATTCTGCGGTCTGGGCTGTATTTTCCACAGGCCCGGATTCCACCTTGGTTTTGAGGAGTGTGAAATTTGCTTTAGAGAAGTTTTTCACTGTGGTTTTCTGGGCAGGGGGTGGGGTCGGGATGTGAATATCCAGTGAGATTAGTTTATGGTCTGATCTTACCAGTGAGGGATACACTTCTGGTCAGGAGCATAGAGTCCCCCATGTTGGTGATGATCAGGTCCAGTATGTTTTCCCCTCTTGTGGGAGTGGTAACAAGTTGTTCCATAGCATTTGAGTTTATAAATTCTAGGAACCTTTGGGCTAGGGTGTTGGAGCTAGAGTAATGCTCCCAGTCTAAGTTTGGGTAGTTGAAGTCACCCAATATAATGGTGTTTGGAGAGACCTTCATATTTTCCAGTGTTCTCAGGAAGGCCGAGTGGAGTTCCTGGGTTTGGGAGGGTGGTCTATAGCAGGCTATAAACTGGAAGGCAGTTTTACCCACTGTTAGTTGCACATGGATAGTCTCTGATGCTTCGTGCTGTGCCACCAACCTGGAGGTGTGGGTATCTTTGACGAATATTGATACTCCCCCTCCTTTTATGGTTCGGTCCAAGTTTTGGGGCCGAAAAGCATGGTATGAGGTATAACCTGTAGTGCTGGGGTGCTCTCGGGAGCCTTGAACCAGGTTTCTGTTACTGCACAGATATCGATGTTCTCCATGCTAAGGAGAGTTTCGAGTGCGTGCATCTTGAGGTTTAGACTTCTGGCGTTGAGTACCATTACTCTTAGTTTCTTATCCCTTGTGATGCCTATGGAGGTGGGTTTGTCTTTTGAGCCTTGCCTAAAAAAGGCACTATGGGGGTAGCAAGAGCCTTTGCCAATATCTGAAAGCCCAGGGGTGATAGGTGCAAGCCATCCCTAGCGAAGCATCGAGGCTTGTCGTGCATGTCATCCCAGGCTGACAGGCATTGGATCCCCTTTGAATGACAACAATACTTAAGCCAATTGTTGAAATTGATCATCTTGTCTTCATATTGTGGCATCATTCTTGGTGAGGGTAAGATACTACTCAAGGTCAGGGTCATACCGGCCTGGGCTACATGCTCAGAGAGCTCCTCTATGTCACTTTTCATGTAGTCCAAGGAGGTACATCTCAGGTCATTCACACCAGCATGGACAACGACTGAGTCATATGTGCACTTGCCTTGGAGTGTCTTTCATAAGTATGCAGTGAAGCCCAAGTCACCATGGCATAAATGTCACACTCAGAAGAATTTCTGAAGTAGCTTAGTGAAGTCAAAATAGCCTTTGTGTAATGAACTTTTGGCCTACCTGGCAAAGGTGTGGTGCAATTACAGTAATAAAATGTAATGCATTCAAAAAGACATTTGGATAGTAACCAGAGGCACCCTTTGTCCTAATCTTCCAGGAAAGAAAAGACTGGCTATCCTTCCTGAAGTTTCTGGTTCTGAACAAACTGACCATTAATTGTTTATAAAGATCCAAACAATGTAAATACTATTCAACCTTACTAGACAATCGTGGAAAGGACACTAGTAGATTAATGGACTGATTTCATTTTAAAATCTGAGGTTACCTTAGGCATGAATGTTGAGTTAGTTTCTTTTTCTTTGCTTCCATGCAGCACCTCGCCAATGGCTCCACTACCTGCACCCAATCAGACCATTTGTTCTGCAAGGGCAGGAGATTGGCATTCTGAGACTAAGCAGGAGACCTGCCTAGGAAGCTCTAATGACTCAGTTATTCCTCAGAGGAGGAGTCAGGTGGTAGGGAGTGGGCCAGCTTGCTGGTTCTGCAAAGCAGTCTTCTTGCAATGAAGAGCATCCTTCCCCTTCATCTGGTAGGTCACCAGCTTTGATGTGTACTGCCTTCTGAGGGAAGCATTCCCCTCTACATGCAGAATCCCCTTGGATTATTGTGTGCCTGCACCATGGTACTGCATGCTTCCTAGGCTCATACTCCACAAATATAACACCTAGTGCTCTCACTAGGTGCAATCCAAGTGACAAGACACAGCCACCCCCGCTTCCTTCACCCCTCCCCCCCAGGATGGGTGAACTGACTATGGCTGCTCACAACCATCCTCCTCTGCCAGCCTCTACAGTTGTCTAAGATGCTAAATGAACTCCAGTTATTTTAACTGCAGTCAGGGCTCTATTCCTCCATGCCAAAGATCTAGCAATGCTGGGTTGGTTCTTAAGCAGAGTCTGTCTTTGTGAAATACAAAGTACAGAAATTGTGATAACATGGTCTGAAGCTCCAGACACTTCTTGCAGAAGTGACTGTAACCAAAAATAAGGTTTTCCAAGTCACGAATTTTAAGTCACAGTTAATTTTTCGGTATATATAACTGAGATACCATGTAGGAACAGGGTCTCTTAATAGTGGTCACAATAAAAAGGCATCTCTCTAAGATAGGCCTTGTATACCTTCAAGGATGCTACAGATGTGGTATGTAGGCCTTGATTACAGTCGGACACTGCTGCCAAATGAACACTTAAGGCAGAGTAACTGGAACCACTATCAAACAATGGCATCAAATCCCTTTTCCCCATTTTGTACATGGGGTTAGGGTGTCACATCAACAGTAACAATTGCAAAGAGCCAATGTACACATCACTGGCTGGCTAGTGATATCTACTAGAAGTTATACAACCGCGGGTACAGGAATATTAAAAGGATTTGTTCTCAGCTGGATTGCCCATAATGAGAATTTTTTTCCACTTACCCTTGCAGACCCTCCTAGTAGTACACATTTGAGTTGCTATATGGATCTAAACCACTTAGCCAGATATGCAGGTTCCCCGGCCAGCATGAACTTAGCATAATTGTTAAGGTCTTTATCTCACAGACACAAGGTACAGGGTTTGATTCTGGCACTGGGTTATTGGCTAGGCTTTAAATGGCCCTTCAGAGTATTTAGCCTAGTATTCACCTATAAACCTAATGGAGAACCTTGCAATTGATCTGAGGGACTGGAGGTATGTAGGAGGCTTGCCAGACTGTTGCGACAAGAGATCTTAGTGAAGCTTGAGGAGAACACATTTCTCTACGAGAAAAAGGTACAGCACAGATAACCATACTTGGTAGGCCAAGAAAGGGGCTAGGAGAATGGACTTTGGCCTTGTTAGTTTGGCTTTCTAAAATAATTTCATGATCAGTGAGAAAAGTGGAAAGGTCAACAGTGGTCCTGCCAGCCACTTACAGACTACAGTATCCCTGGGCTTTTTTCAATGGCAAAGGATCATGTGAACCATTGTCAGATTAAGGGCTTACTTGTGTGGCATGAGCTGTCCACAAGGGAGCTCAGTTGCCCTGAGGTGTCTGTTACTACTAGAAAGAGATAAATGTCTGTGGCCCAGTCCCGGAGTTTCGTGGTCTCCCAACACAGGAGGTAGGATTTGGTTCTCCCTTGCTTATGCACCACACCACAACTGTACTGTCTGAATAGATGGCAACTGTACCCTGGAAAAGGAAGTCTAGAAGAGCCGGCAATGAAAGGACCATCCACATCTCCAGGGGATTTATGTGCAAGTAGACATCTTGATCTGTCCATGTCACTTTGGCCATCTACCCTAAGCTATACTCCCCCACTCTAAGACTAATGCATCTGTATTGTTAACTGTGATAGTGAGGACAGGAGGAGAAGGACACAGACAGACACAACTCTGTCACAGGCTATTCTCACCTAGGCACCACTAGAGGTGCTTGCAGCATGCACAGGAAAGGTAAATGAATTGGAACATGGGGTCTAATGACTGGAACAACTGAACTCTTTGGGCCCATTGCAAGAACTGCATGTAATACCTTACAACTGGAACTGGATGAATTTTTGCTGTTGCTACTAGTCCCAGTGCCCTGAGGATCAGGGCTGCAGTCAATGCAGAATGAGACAGTTGAATTCATACTGCTGACTGCAGTCAAAATTCTCTCCAGAGGAAGGCAGACCAGCTTAATCACTGTATTCAGGTTGTAACCTACAAATATTTGTACTCGTGCTGACTTCAACTGGGACTTAACAAATATTTACTAAAACCCTCAGACAGGAATAGTTGAAGTAGTCATGTGTTCAATTCAGCAAGTTACTGTTGCTGAAGTATGAGAAGACAGATCCCCCACTGCAGTCTCACATGAACTGTTACTGCCACCATGCATTCAGTGAATATCCTTGAGCCTATGGGAGATTAAATGGAAGGGCTCTGGGTTGGAACTGATAGACTGGATCCCACCTTGAAATACAGGAATTTACTAGACTCATTTGCAATTTGTATGTGCTGATAAGAATCTTGAAGTTCCAAAGAACAGATCCAGCTGCATTCCAGTATGCATGGCAGGATCGACTGAACCAACACCACTCAGAAAGTACAGTTGTGTACCTACCATAAATGTAGATGTTCGAGTGCTCACCCTGCTGCAGTCATCACACTTGGGTTATCCTGCCATCAGGCGGTCCTGCAGTCGGCCCGAATTCCAAAGTCTTGGTCCGGCGTCGGTTGCTGTCTCTTCTTCCCTTACGTCAGTGCGCCAGGGGTATACAAGAGGCATCCAACGCCATTTTCTTCAGTTTTTCTTGCCCCAGATGTCAGGTGCCCCCAAAAGGTAGGCAAAAAAAAAAATAATATATAGATATATATATATATATATATATATATATATACATACATATATACATATATATATATATATATATATATATACATATGGCTTTGTAAAAATTAAACAAAACCCTTAGGTACAAGCAAATACACCACAGAGGTAGTATAGGATAAAGTGGTAGAGATAAGTTCAGCTAGTTCAGAGGGGATGGAGGGAGGGTAACCTGGACTGCAGCAGGTTGAACACTCGAACATCTACATTTATGGTAGGTGCAAAACTGTACTATGCTCATCGTGTTACCCTGCTGTAGTCATCAAACTTGGGTTGAATCCCAAAGCTAAGGAGGGGAGGTGGAGTCAAACAGGGTTAGAAGAGGCTAGTATGCCCTGCAAAACTGCAGTGGCAAAACCAGCTCTAGTCTTAGAGTAAAGAGGTAAGTGATAGTGTTTGGTGAAGGTGTGCACTGAACTCCAAGTAGCATCTTCCAGAATACCCTTGGTTGGCACTCCCCTGAGAAAGGCTGCTGATGTAGCTGTAGCCCTGGTGGAGTGGGACCTAATGTTAGCAGGTACTGGTTTCCCATGATGTGTGTAGCAGAAATGTATGCAATGTCCTATCCATTTAGAAATGGTCTGTTTTGAGATAGCTTTTCCTTGTGATCCTGTAGCATAGGCTACTAAGTGCTGGCCAGTTTTTCTGAAAGCCTTAGTTTTATCCAAATAGTAACGTAATTGCCTGTGAATGTCCAAAGAGTGCAGGAGTCTTTCTCCATTGTTCTGTGGATTTGGGAAAAAGGTGGGCAAGTGAATGGTTTGGTTTAGGGCCACACTGGATACCACCTTTGGCATAAAGGAAGGATTAGTTCGTAGAGAAACTCAGTCTTGATGAAAAATGAGGAAAGGTTCCACTGCCATTAGTGCCTGTAGCTCTGAAACTCTTCTAGCTGAGGTTATTGCTAGAAGTAGGGCAGTTTTCCATGAAAGAAATTTTAAATCAGTTGAAAAAGTTGGTTCAAAGGGTGGCAGTGTAAGCTTTTCCAGGACAAAGTTGAGATCCTAAGTAGGTGTTGGAGCTCTCCTTGGCGGTCTTAAGTTCTTAGCCCCTCTGAGGTACTGTCTTAGGAGTGGATGTGAAAATAAAGGAGGAGCCGTGCTGTAATGAGCTGAAATTGCTGAGGCGTGGATCTTAATAGATGAAAAGGAAAGTCCTTTGTGTAACATCTCAGTTAAATCTTGTAGAATCTGAGGAATGTTCGGCTCCAGGGGATTTAGGCCTTCAGTCTGGTTCCAGGAGCAAAATCTTTTCCATTTGTCTGAATAGGTTTTCCTGGTGCTGGGCCTCCTGGCCTCCAGAATGATATCCATAACAGCTTTGGATAAAGGTGTTGGCTGGTTGTTTAGGTAATTTGCCATACAGCCAGGTTTAAAGTCTTGAGCTGGCTGTGTAGAATCAGATTGTCTCGCTGGGTAAGCAGGTGAGGAATTTGTGGCAAAATCCATGGTGGGCCCTGGGCCATGGTCCTTAAAATTGGATACCAATGTTGGCGTGGCCAATCTGGTGCAACGAGAATCATTTGTGGCCTCTCTAATCTGACTTTCAGCAGCACCTTTGCTAGAAGAGGCAGTGGAGGGAAGGCATAGACTGTTCATGTTTTCCATCTGAATGAGAGAGCGTCCACTTTCCAAGCTAGTGGATGGAAGGTCCTTGTGCAAAATTTTTGAAGTTGGTGGTTGTGGGGGCTTGCAAACAGATCTATGTCTGGGCGGCCCCATTTTTGAGCTATCATTGCAAATACTTGTGGATCTAGTTTCCATTCGTGTGGATCCATGATGTTTCTGCTTAGGTCATCTGCCAATGTGTTTTTCTTTCCTGGCAGGAATTGTGCTTGCAATTGAACCTGGTAAGACAGTGTAGTGTTCCACAAGATCATTGCTTGCCGGCATAGAGGGTAGGAATGTGTGCCCCCTTGCTTGTTTATGTACCACATAACTGTGGTGTTGTCTGTCCTTATTAGTAGTTGTCCTGGGTGTAGAAGGTCCTTGAAAGCTGTTAGGGCATTCTGCACTGCTAGCATTTCTTTTTTATTGATATGCAGGTGTCTCTGATCTGTAGTCCATTTGCCCTGAATGCACTGTCCTGCCATGTGTGCTCCCCAGGCATAGTCCGATGCATCTGTTGTCATAGTTTGCCTGGCTGTGGGTAAGGTGAAAGGCTGACCCTTGTTGAGGTGACATGCCTGTGCCCACCATAGAAACTCCTGTTGAAGGCAGGGAATGAGTGGAATCATTGTTTCCAAGCTGTGGCTGTGCTGAGTCCATATAATTTTCAGGTACCATTGTAATTTCCTCATATGCAGTTTTGCAAATGGTATTAGTAGAATGCAAGATGCCATGAATCCCAAGGCCTGCAGAATTTTTCTTGCAAGGCGTTGGGTCTTTGTTGCTATTATTTTGAAATATTGAGACAGTTGTCGTTTGTCTGGCGTGAGATAAGCCATCTGGGCCGTTGTATTCAAGCTGGCACCCAGGAATGTTATGTTTTGTAAGGGCACTAGTTTTGATTTTTTTTTTCGTTTACTGTGTACCCTAGGCAAGTTAGAAGGTGTTTGCAAATGCCAGATGCTGTAAAAGAATGTCCTTGCTTTCTGCTTGAATAAGACAGTCGTCCAGGTATGGGTATATTTGAATTCCTCTTTGTCTGCAGTATGCAATTACTGGTGCCAGGCATTTTGTGAAGACCCTGGGCGCAGTAGATAAGCCAAAGGGCAGTGCAAAGAATTGATAATGTGTTGAACCTGCTATGAAGCAGAGGTATCTTCTGCAATTTTGTCTGTTAGGGACATGCAGGTATGCCTCTTTGAGGTCCAAAGTGACTAGCCAAGCATTCTTGCCCAGCATGGGAAGAAGCTGCTGTAGTGTTAGCATACTGAATTTTGGCACTTGCAGATAGGTGTTCAGAATTGAAAGATCCAGAATGGGTCTCCATGCTTTGTCCTTTCTTGGAACTAGGAAGAGCCTTGAGTAAAATCCTTGTCCCTGCTCCTGTGTAGGTACCTGTTGAATGGCTCTCATGTTCATGAGAGCTGTAATTTGTTTTTGTGCCTCTGCCCATTGATTTGGTGGCAGGTTTGGCATTCCTTTGATCCTTGGTAAGGTATGAAAGTGGAATCTGTATCCTTGAGAGACAATGTTTAGAACCCATTTGTCTTTTGTGATGATGTGCCAGTTGTCTGCAAAAAATGCTAGTTTTCCTCCCAAGAGTGTTGCCAGGAGAGATTTGCTTGGTAGTTTGAGGATAGAGTCATTGTGTCTGCCTTCTGTTAGCTTGGGGCCTGTCTTCTCCTCCTTTTTGGGTAGCAGTACCCCATTGGTGAGGTTTGTAAGGGCCCTGTGACTGGCCTCTGCCCCTTGGGCGTCTGTATTTGCCCCTCTGCGATCTGTCCGAAGCTGGAAAGGACCGATTTTTTTGTTGGCCAATTTCTGCTGAAGCGAGGGGGTTGTACATATAAGAAATCCTTGAACATTTGCATAGATTTAGCCTTATCCTCCATTTTCTTTAAAACCTCTTCTGCTTTGACACCAAATAATACATCCTGTTGTAAAGGTACATCTAATAATTTTGCTTTAACATGGTCAGGGAGGGTTTGCTCTTTTAACCAAGCATGTCTAAGAATGACTGAGCCAGTAACAGCTGCTCTACAGGAAGCTTCCAGTGAATCAAATCCGCATTGTAAAGTATGCTTGCCCTCCTGTTCAGCTGCATGCAACAGATCCTGCATTTCCTTGAACTCAGGCTGGTCTGTGTGTGTGCTCATTTTTTGTTTTAACTGAGACATCAGGAATTGTTGATATTTCAACATGTGAAACTGGCAATTTAATGCTCTCATAGCCAGAGATGCACAGGTGTATATTTTCTTTCCCCATCTATCTAGGGCTCTGGAATCTCTTTCAGAGGGCACAGGATTTTTAGCCATAGAAGCCTTTGCTCCCTTAGGACCCTGGGAAATGGTTTCTGGGTCAGCTACAGGGCTTTTATAAAGGAATTTGTGAGAGTCAAGTACTCTGTAGTATCTGTCTGGTTTGGCTGGAGCAGGAGGTAGAGAGTCTGGATTTAAACTAGACTCCAAGTAGAGATCATCCACAATATCTAAAGCAGGAGGAATAGCAAGAGGTCTGTGCTGGGGTAATAGAAGGAACTCTTGGAGCCTTTTCTTAGAATTTGAGTAATCCTGGCCTTCCCAGTGGAAATGTTTCCTCATGGTATGTAATGTTTCCCCAAAGGAGTAGTCTTCAGGGGGAGATGCTGAGGGAATAGAGTTTTCAGCATCAGAATCCTCATAAGGTGGAAAAGTTTAATCCTGTTCTTCAGAAGAATCTGAGGAGAGAGAAACCTGGTCAGAGGATGCATAATCCTCCTCTTGTCTTGGTCTTTTATCGGGGGGGGGGGGGGGGTGGGAACCACTGATAAGGGTAATTAAATCTTCAGCCATCTTAAGCATCTGTTTCTTAGGCATGGGACCTTGACCTGTTGATTGATGAACAGTTTTCTTAGGTTTTAAAGGAGTTTTAAGTTTAGCATAAGATTTAATGGTGAGTGTAGTCGGTCTGAAGACACCTTCTGCAACCGAAGGTGTTTCCTCAGCACAGGTGTCTAAATCTGCTCCGGTTTCGGTAGATGGCTGCGTCGGCCTAGTAGACTCGGCGTGGGAGTCGGCAGCTGTCTGGGGTTCCAGCTCTGCGGTTGTCAGGGGCTGCGTAGGTGCCTCACTGAACACCGGAGAACCGGCGACAGGCCCAGCTGAGGCCTCGGGGTCTGGCTTATTCCTAGGCTGCCTGTCCTTATCCTTGCGTTTTTTAAGAATTGCGGTCGTCGGCTGCTCCGACAGCATGATATAATTGAATTTCCTTCCAAAATAATGCCGTGTGAAGTCAAAACGGCGTTTGATAGTGCGTTTATTAAACCTAGCGCAAAACCGACAACCTGTGATGTCGTGGTCTGGGCCTAGGCAAGGAATACAATAGTAATGGAAGTCCTTATGAGGTATTTGCTTCCCACAAGAAATGCAATTGTTAACTTTTTCTGACATCGGACTGAGGCAAGAAAATGTTCCCCAACGGGGTACTTAGCTTTACTGAAGACTTCGGACTGAAATTCAAATTGAAAATCTCAGGTGTCGGCCGACCGGCACTTGCGAACTGCTTCGGGCACCGCATGGCAAGAAAGACTGAAGAAAATGGCGCCGGATGCCTCTTATATACCCCTGACGCACTGACGTCAGAGAAGAAGCAACAGCAGCCGACGCCGGACCAAGACTTTGGAATTTGGGCCGACTGCGGGACCGCCTGACGGCAGGATAACCCAAGTGTGATGACTGCAGTAGGGTAACACAATAAACATCTTGGTTTTCTGAATGTACTGACTTAGACTGCTAAAGCTTAAAATATCCATGAGGTCCTTTTTTAGCAAAAGATTATGGAACAAATCCTGAATCCACTCTGGTGGGGTGGGACGTCTTGGATGATTCTTTTGCACAACAGGATTTCAGCCACTTCGTTCTGATGACAAGGGACAGTGGATACGGAAAAAGAAGTTTCTCTTGGATATTATATTCCTTAACCATCTGTCCTATTTGATGGCCTGTGACACTTTTAGATAGAGGGAGTTTTGATGACCTCCTCCCGCCAAAGAATGCCTCAAACAGTGGACAGTCAGGCAAGTTCTCAGGGATTTTAAGGCAAAATCCTGGGGGGGGGTCAATGGGATACCTGGTTCTGCTGATCCTCTCTGTGTCTACGGTGATGTCCGTCTGGAAAATGTCCACAGCTTCAAAAAGGGTGACTTCTGGGCCTTTTTGAAACACAAGTTCCACGCACTCTCCTGATTCCTTGAAAATGTTTGCTGAGGAGTGGAGAACATGATGCCTATACAGCCATGAGCATTTTGCCTTCCTGCTTGATAATGAGAAGCTTCTCTTTCACCTGTGGCCTTAATAAGGATGACCCCCTTCACCCCAGGCATTTGGTGAAAGACACTTTGAAGTTTTCTGCAAAACTGCAATGCCTCAACTAAGCATGTTTCCAGACAGCAATACCTGAACTGGCCCTTTTTGCTTCATCATCACATGCACTGTAGGAAAGTCTAAAGGAGATCTAAGAGATACTAGCATCATCATCTGTTTTCCATTTTTTTAATAGTTCACTGTGGGGTAACTTTTTCAATGCATACTGCTTGCTCTGCTACATTACATTAAAAATGCACCACATTGATCAAGTAACTCAAGAATTTTATGAATGCACCTCAAACATAAATGCACTTCTTAAATTGATCCATGGCCTAAAGATCCTTATCCAGAGGATGGACAGTGCTCTCCTCTAACATCTCTCCTTAAGGACTGCTCTCACCACGATGGAGTCAACCAGGGAAGCCTTATTTCAACCCTGTTAGTACTCTGTGTGCTGCAGAGTCTTACCCAGCCACCTAGGGATGGGCTCTACCACATCAGGTTCTTGCCATACCCTTTCCACCAATGCAATCATTTGGTAAGTCGGGGAAGAGAATCTACGACACAGGCTGGACTGAAAAAAAGTCTCCTACACTAATTCTTCACCTGGGGAGACTGCATCAACTGGCAATGAACCCTTTGATACATAGGCTCTAGTATTTCACTGGGGAGTAGCCCCCTTTTCATTCTTAGTCTGGTGTGGAGGATCCTGTCAAGGAGTCCAGATGCCTCTTCTGCATATCCACTTTCTATGTATAATTCAGAGGGGATTCATCTGATTACTTGGGAGAGAATGATTCTTCAGAAACCCTGGACTACAGGCAACTTTCTATTCCAATATCCTTCTAGGAAGAGAATTAAAGAAACAAGACATCTGACTTCAAGGGTATCATAGGGTGGTGCCAATGGAGAAGCAGACTCCTTGAGATGTATCAACTCAGTGGGCTGTATTATAACCATCTCCTGGCACCAAGCTGTCAACACTGAGATTGTTTGCAATAAAGACATTGGTCTTCCAAATTACATTAAAAGCCAAGACGTTAACTCCAACGTGGAAGGGGCTAAGTCTTGGTGCAGATGCTGGCACAATCCTGAAGGGGGCTTCAGCACAGAAGGTTCATAGGCTGCTGATGATGACTCTGACAGAGGGAATCTGAGCAAAAGTCTGCATTGAGCCACTGAATTTGATGACCTGGTACCTACCAGCTCTTGGCATTCAGAAACTTAGTACCAAGCCCACGATTACTGATGCAGGCACTGAGATTGAAGTGGGGAGTCCCACTAATTCTAATGCAGGATTTTTCAGAATACTGTAGATTCCGAAAACACCTGTTGACAAAACAAGGCTTGGGGAAGAAGCTCTAGATGTAAAGAGTAATGGATCTTCCTAGTCATCTTCCTAGTCACCGTAGAAACAAAGAGGGCAGCGAGGACTTCTACTTCAGTTTTTGCCTTCACTAAGGCCTGACTCATTCTGCCCCAATAAAGGTGGATGAAAAAGCTTTGTCAGGACCCAGCTGACCTGATAGACATGGGGGAGGAGGGACACAAATCCAAGTACCTCAATAACTTCTGCTCCAAGGAAAAGCTACTCAGTGTTCGCCAGAGAGTAGAGTTCGGTAGAATGGAGACTTGCAGCTGGGAAACTCCTGAGGCTGATGCTTGCCTCTGGAGTCATACTATGACCTTGCCCCTACTAGGTTGGTGAAATCTCATTTTTGTAAGACTTGGAGGATTGTTTGTTCTGGTCCCTGCTTGTCCTGCTATCTTCAAATCTCCTTTCTTTTATACTACACTGTTAAGTAAACTTTTCAAAATTAACTTGCTCCTCCTTTCTTGGAAGGTACTAAGGACAGAATTTTGACAAATGTTGCATAAAACGTCTAAGTGTTACAACTCCAGGCTCCTGAAACAGCTTGTGTGTAGCCTTGCGGGAGGGACTCGTGGCAGCATATGCCACACTTTTTTTCAACCATAAGGCCTTTTCAGATTTGTCTTTCTCCATGGTAGAGAATAACTTAACTAAAGGAGAGGAAAAGTAACCAAAACCCAAAGGCCTAAGTCACAATAGGATCATAGGAAGTTAATAGGCTAACGGCCCTAGGGCCCTTACAAGCTTAGCAGAGTTCTACCCTTATTTCCATGATCGTTTGGTGCATGATTTGTCAAAATTCTGTCCTCAGCACCGACCCCTTGTATGAAAGGAGGAAATGAAGCAAAAAAAATATATAAATTGCAAAAATGTAAAATAAGGATATGATAAAAGTCCTAACCATCCTAATGCATCTGTAGGAAAAACTAAAATAATTTTATCTGTTTTATCTACAGTAAAGAAAAATAGAGTTTTTGGGAGCTCCCTGATGTTGTTCATTTGGTCTGCAAAAAAGGTCTGAAGACAAAGGGAAGCAAGGGCAATTATGGAAGAGAAGGGAGGAGTTTGAGCTTGGGAGAGCTCTACAGATACCAAGGAGAGAGAAAGCTGGCTGTGGTGACCATTCCTCATGTGGAGAGGACAGACTAGATTGTGTAAGTTAGGAAATGTTCTCTTATAAAAGCATCAACTACATTAGGCATGAACCAGTAACATTTAATAAATAATAACTGGCAGATGAAATTCACTGCATACACAGCAAATAAATATTACAACACAGAAGACTCTAACAGTGCCTCATTAATAAAAGCATAACATATTAAGAGTCACGCTGGTGGCACAGAAGGATAAAGCTCAACTATCTCTCAGAATAACTTGGCTGGAGTATTGGCTCTGATGACTGATGAAGATGCAGGGAAGGGATGGGCATGCCCGTCCTGGGTGACAGTGTGTTCACTGAAAAGTTCCCCAAGGAGAGGGCATGGTCCAAAAAAGGGGAGTTGCCCTCAGACATGATCGGGTGCAGGATGGGACAAAAGGAAGTGGGTAGGGTTAAAAAAAACAAACAAAAAAACAAGGCAGAAGTACAGATGATCAAAGCTGCCAGAATTCCCCTTAGGATTTACAACGGGCTCAAGCAATACTGCAGTAAATCCAGGGGGCTGAAAGTTGGCTTATAGGGCCTGCAACTTGGCTGGGCCATTACAGATGAGGTCTGATGGGACCAAAACAAATTTATTAAAACATATTAAGAGTCCCTTTGGTTTTACCAACATCTGAAAGAAGCCAGAAATGTGCAGTTGGGTACACTTACCATAAATGTAGATGTTCGAGTGTATTCACTGTTGCAGTCATCACACTTGGGTTATCTGCCTGCAGGTAGCCCTCAGTCGGCCTGAATACCAGAGACTTAGTATTTCTGCGTCAGTTGCTGTCACTCCAGGTCTGACGTCAGGTTGTCAGGGGTATAAAAACAGGCAGCTGATTTCATTACATCAGTTTTTCTTGCCGCAAATGTCAGGAGCCCCCCAGTAGGAGCTAAGCTATGGTGGAAAAATCTCCACCAATAAAAAGTAAATATCAATACCCCTGCAAGGGGTGGGCAGTATACAGAGACAGGAGAGAGAGACAGAGAGTGAGAAGGGAACTGGAGGGAGGGAAACCAGGACTGCAACAGTGAATACACTTGAACATCTACATCTATGGTAAGTGTACACAACTGTACTATGTTCTTCATGTTTCACTGTTGCAATCATCACACTTTGGTTGATCTCAAAGCTGTAGAAAGGGTGGAGGCAGTCAAGAAGTGTTTGGGCTGGCTAGAATGCCCTGCAGGACTTCAGTTGCAAAACCCACCCTGGATTTAGAAAATATAGGCAGGTGGTAATGCTTGGTGAATGTGTGTACAGAGCTCTAGGTAGCAGCCTCCAGAATGTCCCTGGTAGAGACTTCTATGCGGAATGCTGTAGAAGTAGAATTTGCCCTAGTGGAATGTCTTCTGTCCCCCTGAGGGGTTGGTTTCCCACCGTGTTTGTAGCAGAAATGGATACAGTGTGCTATCCATTTGGAAACGGTTTTGAAATGGCCTTGCCCTCTGCCCCTGGTGCAAAACTGAGTAGTAACTGGTCAGATTTTCTGAAGGGCTTAGTCCTATCCAGGTAGAATCTGAGCTGTCTGTGCACGTCCAAGGAGTGCAGGATCCTTTCCCCTTTACTTTGAGGAAGAAGGTTGGCAAATGGATAGAATGGTTGAGAGCCACACTGGACACTACTTTGGGCATAAAAGAAGGATTAGTCCTGAGGGAGACCCTGTCAGCATGAAAAATAATGAAGGGTTCCACAGCCATAAATGCTTGTAGCTCAGACATTCGTCTCGCTGATGTGATGGCCAAGGAGCAATGCTGTTTTCCAAGAGAGGAATTTTAAGTCTGCTGATGCTGCAGGCTCAAAAGGGGGCAGTGAGAGCTTTACCAGTACAAAGTTAAAGTCCCAAGCAGGGGTGGGTGCTCTCCTTGGTGGCCTTAAGTTGTTTGCCCCTCTCAGGAACTGTATGATGAGAGAATAGGGGTGGCTCAGAGTTGTAATGAGCAGAGATGGCAGAGGCATGGATCTTAATGAAGGAAAGTGATAGGCCTCTGTGGAGTAGATCTGCTAAGTAATCCAAGATTAGAGGTAGGGAGGGCAGAGTTGTTTTCTCTCCTTTAGATTGAATCCAGGAGCAATACCTTTTCCACTTAACAGCATAGAATTTCCTTGTACTGGGTCTTCTGGCTTCAAGAATGACGTCCAGTACCTGCTTGCTTAGGCTGGACACTGGGGAAGAATTCAAGGAATAAGCCAGGCTGCAAGATTTAAGGTTTGCAGGTGCGGATGCAAGATCTGTCCCCCCTGCTGAATAAGCAGGGTGGGGCTCTGGGGTAGGTACCAGGGTGGCACCGGTGACAGGCTGTGCAGGAGTTGGTACCAGTGCTGGCATGGCCAGTCTGGGCCAATCAGAATTGTCCTTGGTCTGTCCTGTCTTATCTTGAGCAATATTCTTGAGAGAAGGGGCAGAGGGGGAAATGCATAGATTGAGAGGTTTACCCACTGGAAGGAAAAGGCATCCACTTTCCAGGCCCTGCTGTGAGGTGTCCTGGTGCAGAATTTGTTGAGCTGGTGATTGCAAGGAGAGGCAAAGAGATCCACCTCTGGGGTCCCCCATTTCTGAATCGGAAGACTGAAGGTGCTGGGCTCTAACTGCCACTTGTATGGGTCTAGGAGATTTCTGCTTAAGTCATCTGCAAGTGAGTTTTGTTTGCCTGGCAGGAAATGAGCTTGCAGATGGACCTGCATATCCAAAGCTGTGTTCCACAGGGCCATGGCTAGCCTGCAGAGTGGGTTCCCCCCTGCTTGTTGATGTACCACATAACTGTGGTGTCTGTTTTTATTAGCAGGGATCCTGGTGAGACTAGGGATCTGAAAGCTGTTAAGAGCGTGCTGCACAGCTAGCCTCTCTTTTTTGGTTTATATGCAGATGAATTTGACATGGGCTCCCAGTGGCCCTAAATGCACTTGTCATCCAGGTTTGCCCCCCAGGCATAATGTGATGCATCTGTGGTTAGGGTCTGGGTGGGGTTGGGTTGAGTGAAGGGTAGTTCCGTGTTGTGGTTGCATGCTGCTGCCCACCAAAGAAACTCTGTTCATAGACAAGGTATGATAGGAATGACTGTTTCCAGGTCCTGAGAATGTTGGTGCCAAAGACTTTTTAAGTACCATTGAGGTTTCCTCATATGCAGTCAGGTACATGGAATTAGTAGGATGCATGAGGCCATGAACCCTAGGGCCTGCAGGATTTTCCTTGCGGATAGCTGGGTCCTGGTGGCCATTTGACTGAAGTAGTCTGTCAGATAGGCTTGTTTTTCTGGTGTAAGGAATGCCATCTGGGATCCTGTGTCCAAGCTTGCTCCCAGGAATACAATCTTTTGACTGGGGGGGGGGGGGGGCTAGTTTTGATTTCTTTTCGTTGTTGGTATACCCCAAGGAGTTTAGAAGGTGTTTTTTTTACAAATGTCAGGTGCTGCAACAGCATTTCCTGTCTGCCTGAATCAGGCAGTCCACGTATGGGTAAATTTGAATTTTTCTCTGTTTGCAGTAAGCAATTGTTGGAGCCAGGCATTTTGTGAATACTCTGGGAACAGTGGATAAGCCAAAGTGAAGTGCAGAGAACTGATAATGCATAGATCCTGCCCTGAAGCAAAAATATTTCCTGCATGAGTCCCTTATAGGGATGTACAGATAAGGCTTCTTTTAAATGCAGGGTAGCTAACCAGGCATCTTTGGAAAGCATAGAAAGAAGCTGCTGCAGGGTGAGCATTCTGAATGTTGGTACCACCAGGAAGGTGTTTAGAATGGAGAGATCTAAGATTAGGCACCAAGTGCCCTCTTTTCTGGGTACCAGGAAAAGTCTGGAATAGAACCATTGACCCATCTGTTCCGCAGGAACAGGTTGAATTGCCCTTATAGAGAGGAGGGATTGAACTTGTTTTTGTGCCTCTGCCCACTGGTTTGGAGGAAGGTCTGGAAACCCTATTGGGGTTGACAGTGAGTGGAAGTAAAATTTGTACCCCTGGGATACAATGTTAAGGACCCATCTGTCTTTGGTAATGGAAGTCCAGTTTTTTTGCATGATGGGCAGGTTTTCCTCCTAGGAGCACAAGCAGCTGGGCAGAGGTGGGGAGTGGAGTTGAGACATCATTGGGAATTCCTCCTGTAAGGGAGTGGCTTAGCACTCCCTGTTTTTGAAGTGGAGGCACTCGATTGCTTAGATCTCTGCATACCCTGAGACTGTAGATGGGGGGGGGGGTCTGTTTCCCCCTGGGTCTAGTCTGGGATGGCCTAGAGGGGGCTGGAAAGGACCAATGTTTTCAGGGGCAATGCCTACTGAATCTAGGAGGCTGTACTTGCAAGAAATCTTTTGACTGTCTACATAGATTCAGCTTTTTCCTCCATCTTTTTAAGAACCTCTTCTGCTTTGGTGCCAAACAGATTGCCCTTATTCAAAGGAGCATCTAGTAATTTTGATTTGACATGGTTTGGCAAGGTCGGCTCCTTACGCCAAGCATGCCTTCTCAGTACAGAACCAGTGACTGATGCCCTGCAAGACGCTTCTAGGGCATCAAAGCCACACTGCTATGTATGCTTGCTGACTTCGCTTGCTGAATGCATAAGCTCTTGTAATTCTTTATTTTCTGCACAGTCCGTAAAGGTAGCTATTTTTTGCTTAATAAGTTCCATAATATGTTGTTGGTACTTCAGCATGTGAAACTGGCAATTCAAAGCCCTAATGGCGAGAGTTGCATAGGTGTATACTTCCTTACCCCATCTGTCTAAAGATCTGGAATCCCTGTCTGAAGGAGTGGGTTTCTTAGCTGTAGTTGCTTTGATACCTTTGGGCCCCTGGTGGATGACCTCTGGGTCACCAGTAGGATTTTTGAAAAGGAATTTGTGGGAGTCAGTAACTCTGTAGTATCTGTTTGGTTTCCTAGGGGCAGGGGCTAAGGTATCAGGGGTTAAACTGGATTCCATAAAGACATCATCCACAACATCCAGGACTGGGGGTATTGCTACAGGTCTATGTTGTGGCAGGTCTAGAAATTCTCGAGTCTCTTTTCGGACTGAGCATAGTCTTGGCACTCCCAGTGGAAATGTTCTCTTAAAGAATGTAAGGTTTCACCAAAAGAAAAATCCTCTGGAGGAGAAGCAGAGGGAATAGATTCCTCTGCATCTGAATCCTCATAAGCAGATAAAGGCATGTCTTCATAATCAGATACCTCAGAGTCATCGGACTCTTGGTCTGTTAAAGCTGCTGGGGACAGGTCTCTTTTTCTCTTGGCAGGGAAGGCCGACTTCCCCTAATCAACATAATACAGTCTTCTGCCATTTTAAGCATTTGATGTTGTGGCAAGGAAGCAGGTGCATGCTTTTGGGTCTTCATTTTTTTAGGCTCTTTAGGCGTACTCTTGGCCTTAGAAACTTGGTAGTTTTAAACAGAACTGAAGACGCGAAAGAAGTCGTCGGTATGTGTCAAATATCGGTAGTGCGAAAAACTTCCTCAGAAGTCAGTGCCTGCTCAGCAAGGTAAAGACATGTGCAGGTTCTGTTGAAGAAGAGTCTCGTGGCATACCGCACTCCAAACAAGTCTCGGTAGAAGCCTGCAAATCCAATGAAGCGGGCATCAGGGTCTGCGAAAGCGCCTGAGTGCCGGCGAACTGGCGAATAGCTTAACGGAAGCGTCGTCGGCAGCTTTGGACCTGTGCGGTCTGTCTCAGTCTTAATCCGTACTTTTTTTGGTAGATCAGTAGTCGGAGCCATTTCGGAATATGGAGATAGAGAACAAAGTATTTAGTGACAGTAAGGGCCTGGCGATGAATAGTTCGAGCATTGAACAAGGTACAAAACCGACAGCAGGGGACGTTGTGGTCTGGGCATAAACAGGTGACGCAGTAAGAATGAAAATCTCAGTGTGGTATTTGCTTTCCACAGGCAAGACAATTGTTAATTTTTTCTGACATCGGTTAGAGCAAGAAAAAAGGATCCCCAATGGGGTACTAAGCTTTAAAAGACTTCAGGATAATTCAGTTCGATAATGAAAACTCAGGTAGCAGCCGACCAGCACTCGTGCAAACTGCTTCTGCTCCAGGCTCCTCGGCAAGAAAGACTGATGGCGTCAGCTGCCTGTTTTTATACTCCTGACGTCAGACCTGGAGAGACAGCAACCGACGCAGAAATACTAAGTCCCTGGTATTCAGGCCGACTGAGGGCTACCTGCAGGCAGATAACCCAAGTGTGATGACTGCAACAGTGAAACACGAAGAAAATCGACATAGTACAGTTAAATTTATCTAGGTGCTTGTCAATCAAGTATCCTTACAAACATAGTTTAAAATGATAAGATACAGTTTAACATGAAATGGTAAAATTAAAACAGTTACAAGACAATAAAAGAGGGCAAGGGCCAACAACAAGCAAGTACAAACTGATAGAAAAGGAAATTAACCAGTCATTAACTCAAATAAATGTGTTTTAGGGACCTCTTTAAGCCTAAAAGGGGTACAGCAGCATGCAACTATTAGGGGAAAAGGTTCTAAAAACAGGAACCTAGACAACTAAAGGGTTGAACTCTTGAAGATATCAATCAAATCGTTGGGACTTCCAAAAATCTCAGGTAGGAGGAAAGGAGAGGTCTACCAGAACAGTGTGTGGAACCAATGTCTCATTAAGGTAAGAGGGACATAGATCATGCAGGCCTAAGTAATCCAGAAACAATGCCTTAAAAATGGCATGTGTTCACACAGGTAGTCGGTGCAGATTTCACAGAACAGAGGAGAGATGAAAGTAACAAAGAGCACCCAGAAGTAAGAGGTCATCTGGATGGATGACATACTTGCTGCAAGATATAGTCTGAACATGGAAATAAGGAAGTCTTTATGACGGCTGACACCGGGTCCCTCAGTATTAATCTGTCATCAAACACACCACCAAGACTTCTCACTTTCTATCATCAATAGTACTTCAAAACATCACACATTTAAAATGTGCCCCTCATCTTTTTATAGAATCAGTCTGACTGCATCACTGTCAAAAGAATAAAACAACTAAATACAGCCAGCTTAGGTGCATCTAATATCTTCAACTGAATATGCCCACTGTAGTTGTAACCAAGTTTCCACAAAGATTACGTTTTCAACCATGCCCGACTCAGGTGCTTTATATCAGTACGAGAGACTGCATATAGTGAAAAAAACTTTGTTCATTGTCTGAGACAGATCCTATAATCCATCTAGCACTGTGAAGACAGGAAAAATTAATTACTTTCTAGACAGCCCAGGACCAAGTTAATGCTACTATTTCAGCTTGGAGAAACAAATGGATATACATGCAAGCTGAGGAGCACAGCTGCAAAAAGACACTCATAACAGAGACCTTAGCTGTTCGCCATTGCAACGGACTCTCCATACCAATACAGTACTACTTTGACTACACTCGCTGTAACAGCAGAAGTCTGAATAGAAATTTCACTTCTGCAGTACCATTTCCTAATCAATGCAAACTGCTGTAACTGGATGTCTGCCCTTCCAGCCTGACTTTCAGAACTTTCAAACAACTCCAGAGCTGAAATGAAAGACTGGCCAGTATTTTTTTTATTTTTCATTTTTCTGAAGGTATCACTAATAAGTGTGCCCTGCATACATCAGATCATGTAGCTAAGGAAATCTGCCTAGGTATTCCCAATGAAGTATGGGACCAAGTTCTGGTCCTTGCTAGGAATGAGGAGTGGGAGCTGTTTGAGAGTAACCTACAAGACCTAAATGAAAGCTCAGTAGGATAAACAGAGAAAGCAGAGGAGGTACAGCTCATGTCTTTCTGCTCTCTACTCATAACCCTAACAGGAATAAAAGGAGTGATAAGGCTACAAAGAATGTGAATTCTTTATTTCCATTAAAATGCAGTTGCCCCATCAGATCATCTTCCATCCTCCACTTCAGAGTCCACAAGTGACATGTGGGAGACAGTGGATGGAAGACTACACTGTAGCAATGTTGTTTTTAGTCATATATTTACTGCTATGTTGACTGCACTTTCACAAATGAACTGTATTCACCCATACAGTCTCTGTTGCATATCAATCATTAACTATGGGAAAAGTAATGATGCAGTTCTCTGCTGTTGGAAGGAGATAGTCAGCAAGCCCTGCAAAGCAGAAGCAGCAAAATCTGTCCTGCTCCTAGACTGAATTTCTAACTTGTGGTGACTGGGGAGGATCACTATAAGGGCTCAAGTACCATCTGCTAAAATTGTGTGCAGTTGTTGCAGGCTGACCATATACACACCTGCTTTCAGTACAAGCAAAAATGGGGAACAGAATAAAACTGTGTTTTTTGGAGAGGGGGTCAAGTTCCACCCCCCCCCCCCATTGCTCCTAACACAGGAACTACACTCCCACACACCTGATTTCTAAATAAACTGCCACAAAGGCCAAACAAAAGCAAAAAAAACTGTATTTAGAGGCTGGGTCTGTGCATTCAAGTCTCTGTGCACTTGAATACACAGCAAGCACTCAGCTGTGAGCAATTAGCAAAAAAACAGCAAATCCAGGATGGACTACAGCTAAAAAATTTGAAAGAGGTATAGAGAGTGTTCCAAGCGCCGGCCTCACTGACAGACTAAGAAGTTCTAAAAGAAACTGGCTGCAGTGACCGCTACCTTGCTGGAGAGGGCCGTCACTTCAACATCCAGTATTTGTCATGACTCTCATAATAAAATACAATGCAATTAGCAGGCCACTTTGAGTGCAGTTACTTTGACACTGGTCTGCCCCCACCTACTTAGCATAAAGGATACAAACAGTTGGGGCAGACTGTCTGAAATTCTTAGTTATTCTCCACAGTAACCAAGCTGCCTACTTGTCTGTATTACATGCATCATTTCCACATTGTTTTGAAGATTCAGAATAAAATACTGGTAAATGAATGCTTGCTTTAAGGCCAATTCTGTGACTTCCTTGGGCATAAAGGAGGGATTAGTTCTAAGAGTTACCCTCTCACTTTGGAAAGGGCACCAGGGCCAGCTTTTTGACCAAAAAAGAAAGGTTACAGAGGGAAATAAATATTTGTGAACAGGCATTTTCTTTTCTTTAATTTTCTTGAAAACTGCCTTGGAAGGGTAACTAAACAGCAACTCTTAGTCTTGCATATCTGTACAGTACTGTGCCTGTGGCTGTCACCTCACTACTAGAATAAATGGCATCATATTTGCATTTCATAGGTTCATAATTAGGTACTAGGCTATTGGCCCTAGGGCCTATACAATCCCAGTCAAAAAGGTACCCTGGCTTTTGCCACCCAAGAAAATTATTTTCCTGTGCCACTGTCGAGCACAGCCACAGAAGTGATCCCCGAGGTGAATTAACTATTTCCCATCCAATCATCAAGATTTTTCTTGAGTGCTAATAAGGAGCTTTGTTCGATATAGATAGGTAGTTTATTCCACAGTATGGGAAGTCTCTGGGACAGGAATCTACCCCTCCGGCATGTTCTGTTTATTGTGGTGACAAGGTTTAGGGCCCTAGAGCATGTAGCTCGTAGGGACTGGGATTTCTTTAAGTGCAGCATGTCCAACAACTCTGGGTTTGACATAGCTTTGTATGTTAGGCAGAGATCACCTCTGAGTAGGCGATATGCGACGGAGTAAAGCTGGAGTTTTCTGAGACGGTCTGAGTAGGGCATCTGTTTGAAGCCGGTAATCCTCTTTGTGAGGTATTTCTGCGGCCTTTCCAGTTGTTGTAGATGTCTTGTGAGGTACATACCAAAAGGGGCATTGTACTCTACAATGGGTCTAATAAGTGATGAGTAGAGGGGAACAATGACTTCTTTTTTTCTGGATGAGAAACCTTTTGTGATGAGGTGTGCGACGTAGAAGGATTTCCTGACTACTGTGGCAATGTGATTATCAAAGGAGAGACTACTGTCCACCTGTGTCCCAAGGTCTCTTATCACACTTTCGGTGTTAAGTATACTACCACCTATGTTGTAGCTCATGGGTACAGAGTTTTTACCAAAGGGGATGACAATGCACTTTTTAGCACTGTGCTTGAGGCCATGGCTTTCAGACCAGGCATCTGTCTCAGTGAGGCCCTTTTGTAGGATGCCCACATCGTCAGGATTTTTGATTATGGCTCCTAGTCTGCAGTCATCTGTGAACTTCAATAGCCAAAGACCTTCTGTGTTAGTCTGTACTTCAGAGAAGTAGATACCAAACAGGAGAGGACCCAGGACTGAACCCTGTGTTACTACACTTGTCACTGGTCTGAAGTCGGACTTGGAGTCTGCTACTTTCACAGTGTGGGTTCTGTCAGTGAGACAGTTGGCAACCCATCTTGTGACATAGGGATTTATATCTAGTTTAGTGAGTTTATCTATAATTCCAGAGTGGGGGATGGTGTCAAAAGCCTTGGCAAGATCTAGATAGGCTGTGTGAACCACCTTACCCCCCGTCTACGGCTTTGGTGACTACTTCAAAGAAGTCTATCAGGTTTAGGAGACATGATCTGCCTTTTACAAACCCAAACTGGGGGAGGGTCCAGAGACTGGAGATTACCAATGTCTTTGTTTATACGTTCCATGATGATACGTTCCATGGCCTTGCAGACCAGGCTCGTCAGGCTAACGGGGCGGTAGTTCCCGGGGTCCATGGTAGCTCTAGTTCTCCTGCAGAAGGGGGAGAATGGATTGAAGAGTGACCATCCGGAACTTTCCTTTGACTACTGACAGGTTCAGGAAGGACGGGTCGAGGATTGGTCTTAGGTCCCTCATCTTTTTTGGCACCAAGAAGAACCTGGAGTAAAAGCCTGATCCGGACTGGTCTGGGAGGATTTGCTGGATTGCTCTTTTTTCTAGCAGCCGGAGTATTTCCTCGGCTGCCGCCCCCCTTTGATTGGGTGGGACATCGGGGAGGCTTCGGGGACTGAGAGGGGGATTGAGAAAAAGGGATCTTGTAGCCTCTGGATATGATCTGAAGCACCCACCAATCTGTTGTAATGGACTCCCAAGCTGCCAGGTGCCTCGAGAAACACCCCCCCCCCCCGACTGCCTCCAGAGTGGAGCAGTCGGGTAACCCATCAGGGCTGCTGCGTGGGCCGATCAGAGAAAGGTTCTCTGGACCCAAAGTTCTTCGGGCCCCCTCTGCCTCTAGGGCGGCATCCACCCTGTCCTCCTCTGCCTCTGAAGGACGAGGGGTCCGGGCCAGCAGGACTGTTGAGACTTCCGGAACCACATCCTCTTCTGTCCCTTTTGGTTCCTGGAGAAGGACCTCTGGGGAGCAGAGAAGCGGACTCCGACGGCATACGTCTTCCCGTCTTTTTTGCTCTGGACCAGTATGTCGCGTATGTTCTTGCCAAAATGGGCAGAACCATAAAACGGGGCATTTGCGAACGACGCCTTAAAGGGTTCTGCAAAATCACAATGATGGAGCCACGCCTGTCGCCTTAGGACGACACCTGCTCCGCTAGCTCTAGTGGCTCCTTCAGTGGCATGGGATAGTAGCCGCATACAGGTAATGGAGATAGATTTGAGAGTGGCCATTCGGGTAGAGTACACTTTCTTTTGTTCCGCCGACATGGACTCTGGGGGCGACCCAGCGTATTCTTTGATAAGTTCTTGCTGGAGCCGTATCATGTGTGCCATATAGTTCAGTGACCTCACAGAAAAGGTGGCTGAAGTGAACACCCACTTGCCCAGATGGTCCACCGTCCGAGACTCCTTGTCTGGAGGATGGACCGAGGAACTCTCCTGGGCCAGTTCCCTTTTGGTGGCGGCCGCCACCAACATGGCATCTACCAGGGCTCCCTTGCTCCAAAATGACCTGTCCGAAGGGGGGCTGAGAATTTTGTCTGGCCTCTTTGGAATGGGCTCCACAGTGTCCGGTTCCTTCCATGACCTGGTAGTAATCAGGTCTACCAGGGGATCAGCGGGAGGGGACACCCAAGAGGTAGACGGGCCTGCTACAAATGCCTCCAGAAACACAGACTCGTCAGAGGAAGGTTTTGGGGCAGACCACCCCCCTCTGATCCGAAGCATCTCCATGATGTCTCCGAAGGAGACGTCTTCGGGGGGTGAACTTGGGGAACCTTCCCCTTCCTCCAAATCTGTGTCCTCTGTCAAGGACTCAGGGGAGTCCAAGTGCCTCCTCTTGCACTTCCGTTTGTGAGGGACCTCCTTGGGGGGGGCTGTTCGAAGAGGCCTTACCAACCACATCCTGTTCCAACAAGGGAACTATCTAGGACATCTGACCAGGCTGTCCCTGGAGCCGGGTGATGGAAGGCGGACCCGTCTGAGTGGGTGTGCAGGGTGGAGCCGTAGTTGAAGCCGGGGGCCTGGAGTCCCTCGACAAAACCATCACCACGACATCGAACGCCGAAGGAGAGCTGCTCTCCCTAGGATCTGAGAGCAGACCCTCCCCCTTGGATCAGACGCCGATGCGGTCGGATCCGAAGGGCCAGTATGCTCTGACCGAGACGGAGCCGAAGCCATACTGACACCTCCGGATCCGAAGCTCAGCTCTCGGCTCCGAGAGCTCGGATCCGAAGAAAATGGACCTGACAGACACGAAGGTGCCATCGGCGCTGACAGTCCCCCGGCTCCGAAGGCTCCGAACCCCGGTAGTGGGTCGGAGAAGAAGCAATCGGGGCGAGCCCCCCCCCCGGAGGGGGGGGCAGGAACACTCCCATCTGCAGCTGGGCCTGGAGAAACCTACGCATCATCCAGTCCAAGTCTGCATCGGACATACTGCGGGTAGACCATGATGAGGCCACCGAGGCGGGCCAGGACTGCCGCCTTGATGACCGCGAAGGCGACCGGGTCTCCTCTTCCTCCGGCCCCAATGAAAAGTGGGGAGATCGGAGCCTGGAAGGAGAAGACTCGGAGGCCCTAGGAGGAGAAACCCATTTGGCTGGCGGGGCCGATGCAGAAGCTTCGGCCCGCCGCTTGTGGTGCTTTTCCCAGCATTTCTCCTTTCTGGCTTCCCTCTCCTCCTGGCCCAAGGTGGGAGGTTGAGTCCCGGCCAGAGGAAGGGGAACAGCAGGTGGCGCTGCCGCAGCTGCGGCAGGTGCCATGGAGGGACCGGAGGACGAAGCAGAGTCCGGGGCGGGGGCAGAAGTCCCTCCAGAATCAGCTTTGACCTCTGGTCCTTGAGGGCCCTGGGGTTGAACGCTGCGCAAATAGTTCAGCCGGTGGAAAGATGTTCAACCCCAAGGCATAAAACGCACCAAGTGTGGCCATCCGCTGGGGATAGCTTATGGCCACACTCGGTACACTTTGAAAAGAAAGTTTTGGGTGCCTCCGCCACACCTACAAAAGAAACAACACACTCGCTAGACCCGAAAACACACACTCTAACGCGTACACGAGGGGAGGGAATAACACTAAAAGGATAACTAAACACTAGATAAAGAAAAATGTTAATGCTACTGGGGAACTATGCTAACACACACACACACACACACACAGACACACACACACACACACACACCAATTTGTTTAAACTAGGAAAAAAGATTTTTTCTCACAAATCCAACTACCACCATGCCTGGAAGCTCGATCAAGCTGCTGAGAGAACCGCGGCAAACTAGATCTGAGGTCAGGAAGGGATAGCAGGGGATTATGGGTAAGGGGAGGAGCTTGGAGCTCGGATCTTAGCTGTTGGAAGCTGCCGGCTCGGATCCGATATGGATCAGATAACCCATAGGTTGATGGACAAATGAAGTTAACTACTTCAGATCCAAATTTATTGAGGGCAAAAAGCTGTAATGAGGATGACCCTGCTCTTCAACCTGGCTGTTTACTGAAGGAATTTGGGAATTAAAGGAGTCAGGGGATAAGCGTACAGAAGACTGGGGGCCAATCGTGGAGAAGAGCATCCCTCGGTGACTCTCCCGATTGGGGGGGGGGGGCGGCGCTAAGGTGAAGTAGCTGCTACACTTGTTTAGGGGAGATACAAAGAAATCGCTGCAAGGCTGGTTCCAATGATGGAAAATCATGTCCATCACTTTGTTGTCAAGAGAACATTTGTGAGGTAGTAAAATGGACCTGTTCAGTTTGTCTGCTATTACACTGGACTCCCCTGGAATGTGTGTTGCAATTAGAAAGCAGTTGGAGTAAATCATCCATTGCCACACCCTCAATGCTTCTCGACAGAGGGGGTAAGATTTAGTACCCCCTTTTTTGTTGATGTACCAAACCACTGACATGTTGTCCATTTGGATTGCAACTGTCCGAGAGGTACAGATTCTTGGAATACTTGCAATGTCAAAAGCACAGCTCTCACTTCCAGAACACTGATAATCAAGTTGGCCTCTCCCCAGAAAATGCCCCCCACCAGCACAAATCTGAGAAGCATCCGTGGTAACTATGGCCTTGAGCTGAGGGAGAATGAAAGGATGTCCTTGCAATGGTTGTTGCGAATGCATCCACCAGGAAAGACTATGGCCTTGAGCTGAGGGAGAATGAAAGGATGACCTTGCAATGGTTGTTGAGACTGCATCCACCAGGAAAGATACAGTTTGCATACTCAAGTGATTATTATCTTTGTCGACATGGGTTGAGAGAGAACTGACCATTGTGTATGTAGCATCCACTGCAGAATTCTCATGTGATATCTTGCTAAAGGAACTAAGATTGTTGTTGCTAACATTGACTCCACAGCTTGTAGAATCAGCCGGGCTGAAATTCTGATGCTGCAAATTATTTTCTTGACCTGATTTCTTACTGTTTGTACTCAAAAGGGAAAGAGATGAACAGAGATACGGCGTTGAGCATTGCTCCTATGAATTCCAATGTCTGAGTCGGAAGTAACTGAGACTTGTAACTGATGGTTATTCCAAGACTTGAACAAGTTTGCAATACTTGGTTTCTTGTGCCAGTTGATGCCTGGTCAGAGAGGTGGTGAGCCAGTCACCCAAATATGGAAACACCTGGAATCCCTACAGTCTCAGGTGAGGTGCTACTACTGCCATGCACTTGATGAACACCCTGGGGGCTGTGGCAAGGCCAAAGGGCAGTGCTCTGAACTGGTAACGACGACCTCTCAGCCGCAAGTGTAAGTACCTTCTGGATCATATGCTCATTTTTATGTGACAGTTAAGCATCCTGAAGGTCTATCAAGCACATAGAGTCATCCTTGCTCAGAAAGGACAGAATGGACTGGACCATGACCATCTGGAATTTGGTGTGCAGAACCGATTTGTTCAACACACTGAGATCTAAAATCAGTCTCCAGTCCCCTGTTTTCTTTGGCATTAAACAATCTCGAGTAAGTTCCGCATTCTATCTGGTCTGCAGGGATCTCTTGGATGACTTTTTTCTAGCAGCATTAGTATTTCCAGTGCTGCTGTTTCCGTCTGATTGATTGGAACATTGGGGATTTTCCTAGATAACAGGGGGTGGAAGGGAAAAGGGAATAATATAACCTCTGGAAATGATTCTTTATACCCAAGTATCCCTTTAAGTTTAGCCAGGCTTCCTGGTGCAGAGATAAGCGACCCGACTGCCTCCAGAGGAAGGCAATCGGGCCTGTCAGAAAAAATCTCTAAATCCTTGGCTTTCCGGGCATCCTCTGCACAGGGGCTTCTTCTGCTACTGTCCTCCTGCCTTTGGGTGAACTACCTTCACGCGTTGTCTTGGACATAGCTTTATATTCTCACTCCAACTGTCTAATCAATAAAAAAGGGCATATTACCATGGATATCAAGTTTCCCACTATCGTCATTACCAGCTTGGTGGATATGAGTATCCTGAGGCAATGCAGAAATTGTCTCATGTTTACTGACAAAGTACAGTTGTGTACACTTACCATAAATGTAGATGTTAAGAGTGTATTCACTGTTGCAGTCATTACATTTGGGTTATCTGCTTGCAGGTAGCCCTCAGTCGGCCTGATTAACAAAGTCTTGGGTCCTGCATCGGTTGCTGTCCCTTCTTCCATGACATTAGGTCATCAGGGGTATAAAACATGCAGCCGACGCAATTACATAAGTTTTTCTTGCCCCAGATGTCAGGTGCCCCCCCAATGGGAAGCGATTAAATATAAAAGTACAATGATATAACTCCAACAAAAAAGCAAATACACCAAAAAGCTTTTAAGCATAGTAAAGGAAAGTAGAGGTATAGCCAAAAGAAGTTAGGGGGCTGGAGGGAGGGTAACCAGGACTGCAACAGTGAATACACTCTAACATCTACATTTATGGTAAGTGTACACAACCGTACTATGTTCTTCGTGTTACACTGTTGCAGTCATTACATTTGTGTAGATTCCCAAAGCTATGGTTGGGAGGAGGAATTTAAATAGCAATAGCACCAGCTATAAGGCCCTGCAAGACTGCAGTGGCAAAGCCAGCTCTGGATTTAGAGAAAACTGGCAAATGATAATGCTTGGTGAAGGTATATACAGAACTCCAGGTAGCAGTTTCCAGGATGTCCCTGGTAGGTATGCCGCTGAGAAAGGCTGTAGAGGTAGATGCAGCCCTGGTGGAGTGAGGTCTGATCCCCTGGGGGATAGGTTTTCCATGGTGCTTATAGCAGAAATGAATGCAATGGCTTATCCATTTAGAAATTGTTTGCTTTGAAATTGCCCCCCCTCTGCCCCTGCATCAAATGCCACCAGCAGTTGTTCAGATTTCCTTTGAGGTTTAGTCCTGTCCAAGTAGAATCTAAATTGTCTGTGCACATCTAAGGAATGCAGTATCCGTTCCCCTTTGTTCTGTGGATTAGGAAAGGAGGTTGGCAAATTAATGGACTGACTAAGAGCCACACTGGATACCACCTTGGGCATGAAGGATGGATTGGTTCTGAGGGACACCCTGTTTGAATGAAAAATGATGAAAGGCTCCACTGCCATAAGGGCCTGTAATTCAGATACCCTTCTAGCTGAAGTGATTGGTAAAAGGAAAGCCGTTTTCCCAAGAAAGAAATTTAAGTCTGCAGTAGCAGCTGGCTTGAAAGGAGGTAGAGTGAATTTCTCCAAAACAAAGTTAAGGTCCCAGGCTGGGGTTGGAGCTCTCCTGGGTGGTCTCAAATTTTTGGCCCCTCTGAGGAACTGCTTGAGCAGTGGATGAGAGAAGATGGGAGGTTCTGTGTTATAATGAGCTGAAATGGCTGAGGTGTGGATTTTAATTGAGAAAAAGACAGGCCCTTGTGAAGCATCTCAGTTAAGTATTGTAAAATCTGAGGCAAATTGGGCACTGCTGTGCTCATCCCTTGAGATTGGTTCCAGGCACAAAATATTTTCCATTTTTCATAATAAGATTATCTAGTACTAGGCCTCCTTGCCTCTAAAATGATATCCATCACAGGTTTAATGAGGGATGGTAAAGGAGAGATTAGGTAATTAGCCAGGCTGCAAGGTTCAGTGTTAGAAGCTGAGGGTGCAGAATCTGGTTCTCCTGCTGGGACAACAAGGAAGGAGTCTAAGGCAGGTGTCATGGGGATAGCCATGACACACTGTGCAGGAGGGGGTACCAGTGTTGGCATGGCCAGTCTGGAGCAATCAAAATCATCCTTGGTTTGTCCTGTTTGATTTTTAGTAGTAGTTTGGAGAGCAGAGGCAGAGGGGGAAAGGCATAGACTGATAGGTTTTTCCAGCTGAAGGACAAAGCATCCACTTTCCAGGCTCGTTTGTGGGGAGTCCTTGTGCAAAATTTGTCCAATTGGTAGTTCTAGGGAGAGGCAAATAGGTCTATATCTGGGCTCCCCATTTGCTTGTCAACATGTCAAAAATCCTTGGTTCCAGTTTACATTCGTGTGGGTCCATGAGGTTTCAGCTTAGTCCGTCTGCCAGTGTATTTCATTTTCCTGGCAGAAACTAAGCTTGAAGGTGCACTTGGTACCTCAACGCTGTGTTCTACAATGCCATGGTTAGTCTGCAGAGAGGGTAAGAATTTGTACCCCCCCCGCTTGTTTATGTACCACATAACAGTGGTGTTGTCACTCTTTACCATTAGTTGCCCTGGAAGAATGTGGTCCTTGAAGGCTGTCAGAGCATTCTGTACAGCTAACATTTCTTTTTGACTGATATGCAGGTGCATTTGACTTGGGTTCCATTTGCCTTGAATGCACTTCCCTGCCAGGTGAGCCCCCCCCATGCATAGTCTGATGTGTCTGCCTGTTAGGGTTTGGGCGGCAGGGGGTGGTGTGAAAGGTAGTCACTTGTTTTGGTAGCAGGTCTCTGCCCACCAAAGGAACTCTAGGCGTAGGCAAGGTATGATAAAGATCATTGCTTCTAAATCCTGAGAATGTTGACACCATAGCCTTTTTAGATACCACTATAGTTTACTCATATGCAGCCTTGCATACGGAATTAGAAGAATGCAGGAGGCCATGAACCCCAAGGCTTGCAGTATTTGTCTTGCAAATAGCAGGGTTTTTGTGGCTACTTGTTTGAATTAAGTTGTCAAATGAATTTGTTTCTCTGGTGTGAGGTAAGCCATCTGGGAAGTTGTATTCAAGCTTGCTCCCAGGAATATGATTTGTTGACGGGGTACCAGGTGAGATTTCTTTTCGTTTACGGTGTACCCCAGAGACAGGTTAGAACCCTTTGTACTAAGGCCAGATGATTCAAAAGTATGTCCTGGCTTTCTACCTGAATTAGACAATCGTCCAAGTATAGGTATATTTGAATATTTCTTTGCCTGCGAAATGCAATAACTGGAGCTACGTATTTTGTGAATAACCTGGGCTCAGTAGATACGCCAAAGGGCAGTGCAGAGAACTGATAGTGTGTGTAGCCTACTTTGAAGCGAAGGTATCTTCTGCAAGATTCCTTGATTGGGATGTGCAGGTATGCTTCTTTTAAATCTAGTGTGGCCAACCAGGCGTCTTTGCCTAGCATAGAAAGCAACTGTTGAAGAGTCAGCATCTTGAATTTTGGAATCTCCAAAAAGGTGTTTAGAGTAGACAGGTCCAGGATAGGACGCCATGAATTGTCTTTTCTGGGTACCAGGAAAAGTCTCGAATAGAAACCTTGCCCTTTTTCCTCTTCTGGCACCAAGTGAATAGCCCCCCATGCTTAAGAGAGAAAGTACTTGTTTTTGGGCCTCTGCCCATTGATTTGGGGGTAGGTCCAGCCACCCGAGACACTATATTTAAAACTCATTTGTCTGGGGTAATAAGCTCCCAGTTCTTTGCATGAAGAGCAATCTTTCCCCCCAAAGGGGCAGTCAATTGATAAGTGCTTGAAAATTTAAAAAGGAAGTCATTGAGACAGTTTACCATGGGGGGAGTCTTATTACTCCTGGATTTGGAAGCGGAGGTCCCCCACTGCTTAGTCCTGTGTGTCCCCTAGGACTGAAACTTGGGGTTTCTGCTGTGTCTGGGTTTGGCTTGAGAAGACCTGGAAGGGGCTGGAAAGGACCAATTTTTAGAGGGCCAGTGCCTACTAAATCTACGAGGCTGAACTTGTAAGAAATCTTTATCGTCCATCTTTTTAAGAACTTCCTCAGCCTCGTTGCCAAACAGGTGGTCCTGATTTAAGGGAGCATCCAACAATTTAGCTTTAACATGATCAGGTAAAGATTGCTCCTTAAGCCATGCATGCCTTCTGAGCACAGACCCAGTAACAGCAGCCCTGCAAGAGGCCTCTAATGAATCAAAACCACATTGTAAAGTATGTTTCCCAACCTGTTCAGCAGAATGCATTTAATCCTGTAATTCTTTATTTTCCACACAGTCATGAATCAACATAATTTTCTGTTTAAGCAATCCAATAACATGTTGCTGATAATTTAACATATGAAACTAACAGTTTAAAGCCCTAATGGACAAGGTTGTAGAAGTGTAAACCTTCTTAGCCCATCTATCCAGCACCCTGGAGTCTCTATCAGAAGGGGTAAGATTTCTAGCAGTAGAAGCCTTAATACCCTTGGACCCCTGAGAAATAGTCTCTGGATCTGCAACAAGATTTTTAAAAAGGAACTTGTGAGACTCAGGGACCCTGTAGTATCTGTCAGGTTTTCTGGGAGTAGGAGGCAAGGAATCAGGGGCCACACTAGATTCCGAAAAAGCATAATCAACCATGTCTAGTACAGGAGGAATAGCTAAAGGCCTATGCTGAGGCAGGAGTAAGAAATCCCTGAGCCTCTTTTCTGAATCAGAAAAATCCTGGCTTTCCCAGTGGAAATGCTCCCTTAAAGTATGTAAGGTTTCACCAAAAGAAAAATCCTCTGGAGTGGAGGCAGAGGGAATAGAGTCCTCTGCATCAGAATCCTCATAAGTAGATAATGGCAAATCCAAATCATCAGAAGAATCAGAAAAAACAGAATCCTGGTCAGAAGATTCAGAAACAACTTCAGTCCTAGGCCTCTTAGAAGGAGGGGGGGGGTTGGCTACCCCTGATTATAGTAATTAGATCTTCAGCCATTCTTATCATTTGTTTTTTAGTTATAGAGGCCTGAGCATGTGGCCTGGGCATAGGGTTTTTAGGTATGGTTTGAGATTTAGGCCTAAGTGAAGAAGGAAGCGTTGGTTTAATATGCAAGTCCATAGGCCTGAATACACCCTCAGAAGCCGGAGCCTGCACAGCGGCTCCGGACCGATCCAAGGTAGAGACATTCGCGGGTTCCATAGTTGATGCATTTCGCAGCATACCGGACTCCGAATGGGTCTCAGTAGAGGCCTGCGAATCAGAAGTAGCGAGTATCAGGGGCTGTGAAAGCACCTCACTGAGTACCCGTGAACTGGCAACTGGCGACTAGCTTAGGAGATGTGTCGTCGGCAATTTTGGACCTCGGCGGCCTGTCTCTGTCTTTATCTTTGCGTTTTTTCGGAATTCTGGCAGTCGGATGGCTAACCGACGACATTTCTGGATAATTAAACCAAGAACCGAAATATTTAGAGGCAAAAATATACCGACGACGGATAGTGCGCTGATTAAATAAACCACAAAACCGACAGCGAGGTAAGTCGTGGTCAGGGCCTAGGCAAGAAATACAGTACGAATGAACATCTTTATGAGGTACTTGCTTTCCAGAAGTAATGCAGTTATTAACCTTTACTGACATTGGTAAGGAGCAAGAAAAAGTTTCCCCAATTGGGTACTTAGCTTTAGTTGAAAACTTCGGTTCTGAAACTCAAAAACAAAAATATCAGGAGTCCGCCGACAGGCACTTGCGAACTGCTTCTGCTTCGGGCACTGCACGGCAAGAAAGACTGACTTAATGGCGTTGGCTGCATGTTTTATACCCCTGACGACCTGATGTCATGGAAGAAGGGACAGCAACCAATGCAGGACCCAAGACTTTGTTAATCAGGCCGACTGAGGGCTACCTGCAAGCAGATAACCCAAATGTAAAGACTGCAACAATGAAACATGAAGAACATCCAGTTATTTCTCAAACTGATATGCTATGTGGCAGATGTATTTATACAATGTGACTGGAGGCAAAGCTCTCACATAAAAGTACTACTGTCAATACGGTTGACAGTAGTACAAATGCTGCACCCATCACACACAATACAAAGCAAACATACAGACCTGCATATGCTGAGGCACTTAAAGGTAACCTTCCTAAACCTAAAGACCTCCTACACAAAGTTCACATAACAAACACCCTGAATAAAATTGTTTGACCTCCCCGTTGGTCCCTAGAAAAGGTCCGTTGAGGGGTCGGAAAATGTACACCCACTGTAAAAGGGGTCTTTCCTTCCTTCTCACATCTGGAGAGTGCATCTTTTACTGTGGGGCCAAACAAAGAAAACCGTCAAAAGGAGCACTGAAGATGCCTTCAAGGGCTCTGTAAAACCACGCAAGTGCATCCAGGCATGCCTCCTGATGGAAATGCCTAAACCCACAGCCCTTGAGGCGCCTTCTGTAGCAAGCAAAGTGAGCCTCATGGAAGAATTTGCAATAGATTGAATGGAAGTCAACTGTGAGACCACAGAATTCTAAGCCTCTGCAGTAGTGGCCCCTGAAAGGAAATTTGAAAGTTCTTTAATCAAGCCCCTTTGCAATCTCATGAAGCGTGCCAAGTAGTTCAGCAAGCGCAGAGCAAATGTCGCTGAAGCATATACTCACTTCCCATATTTGTCCAGAGCCCTAGATTGTCTATTAGGGGGATGGACAGTGGAACTCTGTTCTGAAAGTTCCTTCTTTGTAGCTGCTGCCATGACCATTGCATCAAGTGGTACTCCCTTATCCAATGTTCTCTTCCTACTGCTGGAGACAGAATCCTGTCTGATCTCTTAGGGATTGGATCAATTGTATCAGGTTCCTTCCACTCCTGATCAGACGCCAAATCAATGAGGTCATCAGCAGGCGGAGTGACCCAGGAGGTAGATGAGCCAGTCCCAAAAGCTTCCAGAAATGCTGACTCCTCAGGAGTTGGGTTTTGGGCAGACTAACCTCCCTTGTATTGAAGAATCTCCAGGATGTCTCCAAATGAGACATTATTGGGTGGTGATTTGGGAGACCCTTCTTCCTCATCAAAGTCAGTATCCTCAGTGACAGACTCCTGGGGGGAGTCCAAGCCCTTCCTCTTGCACGACTTCTTCCTAGGGACTTCTTCGGTGGGATGATCCATAGAAGTATTGGAAGACATGACAATACTCGGCTGGGTGGTCTGAAAGCTCTGGGCTAGCTGTCCCTGTGGTGCAGCATGCTGAGGACCATGATGCAAAGTCAGTAGAGATATCAAGGGTGGATCAGAGGGGACAGGACCACCTGACCTGCTTGAGCAGAGAAAAAGATCTTCACAACCTCAAAGGCAGACCACTCCGGAGAGAAGGAAGCCAATGGAGCCGAGAAAGCAAATTTCAGGCCTGTCACTACCCTCTGCTCCAAGAGCCATCTGCCACAGATGGAAGCTGGAGCTGTCCAATACTGAAGCTCTGAGGGGAAGACACAGCTCTAAAAACCTCAGAGTTGTTCCTATCCTCGCAGATCTGATCTGGAAGCTTCGGCTCAGAGACCCATCCAGATATGAAGATATTGAGGCCAGTACAATGAGAGTAACAGTTGGATCCGAAGACAAAGCTGCCTTTGGATATGACACAGAAGGGCCCAGAAAGCTTGGAACCAAGGACTCTAACATCACAGGTTTGGTCAGAAGAGAAGTTATCGGTGGAGTAGTAGATGGGCGGTGTTCCTGACCCAAGGGGGTAGGAACTGTGAAGACTCTCTTCTAAAATTGCTCCATGAAGAATCTCATCCTTCTTTCCACATCTGCCTCCATGATATTCTTGGAGGAACGAGAGGGCACCACTGAAGGAGACTTACCGTGCCACTCCAGAAAGGGGGAGGGCACCCTGGATGGTACCAGATCCATGATGGGACAATAGTGAATTAGAAACAAGGGCTTAGGATCAGAGGACTTTGGATCCAAAGTGTGTTCTGTCAGACTGGGGGAAGAACTTGCCAGATACCTCTTCGGATCTGAGTATAGTCGGATCCCAGGAGATGGCGGATCTGATTTTGATTTCTTTTTCTTTGGTTAAAAAGAAGCTGAAGCCATGGAATCTGGAGATCTGGACCTTTCTGAAGAGTCCTTGGATTCAGCCTTAGGAGACTGAAATCCAACAATTGCCTGGGAAAAAAGGAGTTGGCAATAAACCTTTTAATATTAGTTTCTCCTTTCTGAGAGAGCTATGGAATTGAACCTACTGCAAACGTCACATTCCTGGTCTAGGTGCTCAGCCCCCAAACAGTACACACACACATAAAGAGTGGGCATTAGTAAATGGTATCTTGTACCTCCATTTTGCACATTTTTACCTTTTTCAGACATAGTTACAGGTGAAAATTCTAAATAACCAGATTATCAGCAAAGAACCAATATATCTATTCAGACAGTACCGGACTAAATACTGCCACTAAAGAAAGGAAAGGACAGGGAAAAGCTAGCAGTTTTTGTTTTTATTTCTTCTTCTTTTTTTTTTGAAAAAGAAAGAAGAAAGGTATAACACCCTTAATGGAAAGGGATATGCAGAGGTAGGAAAGGCCTACCAACAATGGTAGCGTGAGTACACTTGCAAGTGTACAACAGAAAATAAAGATGAAGAGTAGCAGCAATAACTTGACGGAAAGTACAAAGTGTTAAACAGAGAAATTTACTAACGGATAGCGATTAAAGATAAATTTTTAAAGAATTAACACTTACCTTACTACGATCACTTGAGAGCAGTAGCCAACCATGTCTGGTCGTGAAAGCAGCAAACAAGGTCTGAGGGAAGTTAGTCATAGTGCATTGTGGGTAGGAAAGGAGCTTGAGAATTTGTTGTTCTCCACATGCTGGAGTAACGGCTGAGTCGGATGCAAGCCTATATGTTGAGAAATGAATGAAAACTGACATCAGATCTCATGTTTCACAAATCTTCTTGGGTCCGCACTTAGTGTTCCCTCACAACGTTTATCAATTTCCAAAAAGGAAAACAAGCTTCCAGAGGGAAACCTGAGGAAATTGTTTCCTCAACGTCAATATCATGACTCAAAGGTGAAAAGACCTGTGCCAAACAGGCAAGATTTTACTCATCCAAATCGGAATCCAAACTATCAGAGGTAGAAGGATCCCACTTCTTACAGCTGAAGTTTCCACCCCCAGGGCTGAAAGTTTGGCCACTTGAGGGTTAAACTTGTGCCATAAGGCTATAATTTTCCTAATGACTCTCTTACAGTAAAATAATGCAAAAGCCATGAAAGAGTGCCTGCAACGTGTATTTCTGTTCTGTAGGCATCTTTTGTAGATGCTCTCTCAAATGGCCATATATTTGTCTAATAATAGGCAACACTGCTGTATTTGGTGTTGTGTACCAACGCAGTATGACAAGGGAAAAAAAATAAAAATGACAGACATTTGTCATGGTCACCTGGGAACCAGCAGCCAGTCTTGATGTTAAAAGCTATTTACGACACCCAGACATAAGTAATTAAAAAAAAAAAAAAAGACAACAGGCAGGGATACACTCACAGCAGGCACCAACACAGCTCTCTACTGAAATCCTGAGACTTGATTTGCAAAGTAATGAGACATGCAGAAATAAAGAGAGACTGAGAATATAACAGAAGAGATCACACTGAACATCACTCTTCTACTTGAGAATAGTTTTTTCCAGGAGGAGGAAGGGAAGAGATTACACTTAACATCACTCTTCTACTTTAGAATTGTTTTTTTCCAGGAGGGACAAACCCCCCATACCCCCAAACGTGTGTGTCTATGTGAATGCACGTGCGCACGCACACACACACACACACACACACACACACATACACACCTGTATGTATGTGTATATATATTTACATATGCAAACCACAACCCGTAAGGGGTGCACATATCCCCTACTGTGCAAGGATTCAAAGTACAACACAAACAAAAAGATGTATCCAGCACTAGTATAAATATCTCTAAAGTCTGTTATAGTGCAGCATAATGCAAAGAGTCCATTCCCATTACAAATGGTCTCAAAATGCTGTTATGAAACAAAAAAGTAGCCAGAAACTTCCTTTTAAACTTCCCAACAAATGCAAACAGTCTTCAGAGTACTTGCTGTTTTCAAATAGTTTATTTCATGCTGAATTATGTATCCAGAAGTTTCCTTTTAAACTTACTAGTTTTAATCTCACCAGTGCACAAAATACATTAAAATGACATCCTTATACCAAATGGTTACATTTTAAACCAGCAGGCATTAAACAAACTTTTTTTGATGTGTGTGTATATATATATACATACGTATATATATATATATATATATATATATATATATATATATATATATATACATGCATACATATATATATATATACATACATATATATATATATATATATATATATATATATATATATATATATATATATATACACATATACACACACACACACACACACACACACACCAACTCTGATATGTCTATATATTGGAGAAAAGGGAATATTCCAAGAAACTGCAATCTCAGTATATGTAGACAATCTCAGTATATGTAAGAATGGATTTTTTGGCCATCTAGTCCACATACCTTGGGACTCAACAATGTGGGTCCTGAAATTTTAATGGGTCACCAAGTAGCACTGGGGTTGGACATGGTGACAACTTAGTAGAAATGATGCCCTTCAGCCTCTGCGGGAAATGGCAGTATTCCTAACCCTCCTGCTCTCTTCCCACATTATTTAATCAGCATCTGCTTGCCTTTGCTCTTTTTCTGTGCCTGTGCTTCTTTTGGGGATCTCTTTACTTTTAGACAGTTGAATGAGGGTTCTCTTGCTGGGAGTGGGGGCAGACATCCCCTGTGCCAGAACAAAAACCTTGTGTTTTTTCAAACACCCATATGCTATAGGTTCAGTTAATAGTCACAAGTGTTAACAGGAGGAGGTTTTACAATTTTCCCCTTAGCAAAACAGTTTTAGGATGGGTCTGTCTTTTGCAAGCACACTTGTTAATGCTCTTTTCCAAAGGCATCACAGATGTTAGATACAAATGCTGCATTATAAACAAGACTATCAAATGCAACAAGTACAATACACAACCAACCAATGCAAGCCTACCTGCCTAGAAGGGACAAATATACTGAAAACCAATGACTTCTTGTAACAAAAAGAAATGAAGAAGACATTGGCTGCTCTCCCTTTAAAACAAATACACCAATGTCCTGTGCATGAAGAAAAGTTAACTTCTGATTGGGGAAGTTTAATATCTTTGGAAAGGCGGACAGTCATTTGCAACTAATTCCAAAGGATCATGAATGTTACTGCAGTACAGATCCTAGAGACAGATATCTAGCTAATCTGTTTATTTCACAATGTGGTAAAGCAAGTCATTCCTAAAACAGTGTTATCACAACTTCTGAATACTAAAAGAAAGAAAAAGTAATCCCAATGACAGTGAGATGTTTTTAAACAATGGCAGGTACGTTGTTTTTCATTTAATTTTTCTACTAAATTAACTAGGTAAATAGAAAGGGCACAAATGCCTCATTTCAGATGCACACCAGAAGCCCTGCTATGGACAAGAGACATGCTCAGAGATGCACAGTAAGCAACTAGAAGTAACAAAATTGAATACTTGACAGGAAAATAAAGCTTATTAGAAGTCTTCTGAACAACACACTTCTTGCACTCACTTGAAAAAACTATTAAGACCAGTTGAGTAGACCTTACATAGAACTATCCTATTTACATATATAAGCAAACATAAACCTTCATACAAATAAATTGCATCGCAAGTTGATACATACCTGTGATTTATCTGATGAATCTAGCATACCCAAGTCCAGAATACTGTCCGCACCATTTTCCCTAAAAAGAGAAAAATAAAACACAGAAAAACATCAGTTACTTAAACAAACATATGACCTAGTTAGTTAATACAGCACCTCTGTATTGAATCGACTGAATTATAACAGGACCTACCCTGTTGGGTATATAAATAGGTTCATACTCTTTTATATTCAAATTTGGCATACGTTTTCTCTCCCTAAAGCTCCCACACTTGCACGCTATGGCACCACATGCTGCACTAAGAATATGTGCATACTTCTTTAAGCCTGGCTCTTCAGGCTGACCACTACAGTGAGTACACTGCAAATCAGGAAAAGATGAAGATTTACACAGTGTGACAAGATAACAAGCATGTTATCTTGTCACACTGTGACTACATTTACAGCAAACTCCAAATAATTACCAATGGACAGCAGGGCAGTCCAAAACACAAGGAGAGCATAGGAGATGACAGAAGACCCACCAAACAGGGTTTTCCCACAGATCAAGTAATGCTGAAAGAAAAACATCTGTTACATCATACATCTGGGATGCTTCTTGGTTGATCCATTATAGGAGAAATCTGAATCCAAAGCAATAAATCCCGAATCTGACTCCTATGAAGTAAATTCGCCAAGGTGGAAGGATCTATAGTGTAGTCAAAAAACATGAAAATGTTATGTATTTCTTTCTAATTATTTGATAACCAGATATGTGAATGGGGTACCTGTCAAATCTTTGAATGCTCAAAATTCCGAACGTTACATGGTCGAGACCAAACGTTCAAAATTTTGAGTGCGCGGAGATAGACTTTCAATGGCATTGTATGGTGCAGATAGGGAGAATTTCTCTTTTCTGCACTGAAGTGCAGTCTCGGAGCTGGTACATTTAAGTAGGGGGGTGTGGGGGTGCAGGGGGGGGGCTTGCCCCCTGTCTACACTGTTAAAGTGTTTTTTTTTCTGTGTTTTCTTTCTTTCTTTTTTTTATGTTCGAACATCCAAATGTCGAACATTTGGTCTCGACCATGTAATGTTCGACATTTTGGATGTTCGAACATTTAACATAGACCCTGTGGACGTGTTGGTTACTTACAGCTATCAGGTGCAACTCCTTTGCATATCTCATTTTGTGGAATGCAATCATGAATTGCACCCAATCACTACCAGCAATTAAAACCATTTAAATGTGGTAACACCAATCTTAACTGTAATCCTAAATCTCTATCCCTAATCCCACAACTTTCATCCCAGCCCTAGAACTTTCCTTCCAAATGACAGAGTAAATTGAACTTCACTATATTTTACCTCCGAAGTGGCATGCTGTTCACATTCTTGGTATAATTTACAGTTAGGCTACTTCTGCACAACATCTAGTCACTATGAAAAAGTAACCACAGCCACACCACTTTTCAGCAATGGCCTGTGCCAAAGGCAAACTATAAGAAAAAATCACCAGCAGTTAATACTGCACATGATCATTTCACACAGGAAAAAAGTACAAACACTGAATGGAGTTAAGTGGCAAATGAAAGGGGTGAGAGTACTATTCTAGAAAAGAACAAACTCTAAGAAACGAAGACTAATTCAACGTGGCAAATGCAAAAATATTTACAACTATATACAATTATTACTAACATGCATGCCAAGTGGACATCAGATGGCAAAATATGGAAATAATAAAGTAAGCTTGAGTCCTACAGCTGCTGCTGAGGGAAAAAAAAGTTTGAAGGAGTAGGCAGATGTGTAACTTGCCACAACAGAAATGTTGTTAATGGAATTATTTTTGATGTAAAAGCTGTAAAGCAAACAGGCTCCTGATCACAGCATTTTCTCATGTTCAGCAAGATGCTTGGTGGCAGATGCCATTGCAGCTGGCAGTGCAGGAGGAAAGAGTTTGCTTGATGATTGCAAACCATTCCCTGAAGAGCAAAGGAAAAGCTATTCAGTCATCTTAAACTCTCTCACCTGCTTCAGGTAAAACCAGAGTTAACATTATGTATACATAGTGCAAAGGGCTCTTCGTCTGTATGTCACATAATGAAGAAAACCAGGTTGTGAACTGTGTGGTCCAAGGAAAATTCCTTAACCATTTCAGAAAAAAAAGTTAAGTGGTCCTAAAAGACAACCTGAACTTGAGAAAGACCAGATATGGTTCCCTACATATAAGGGCCTACAGCTCCAGCATTATGTACACCATGGTGATGGCCACCAGAACTTCTACACAGCTAAACCATAAACTCCATAATGAGAGATGGGTAAATCCTGTCAGTCTTGCAGTACAGATTCAAAGGAGGAGGGATTCTTCAAATGTGACCTCACCTGAAGAAAATTGTCATGCTATCGAGTGCTGGGCTACAATCCTGCCACATAAAGGACATTAATGGATGAATGTCGCAGACACGTCTAATTACTTGGTAGTATTGGGAACCTTTCACAAATGAACATCCTCTTCTACTTTGCAGAGTACATTTGATGGGAACTTCAACGGCTTCTGACACACCTGCTGAAAGGATCACATGGTTTACAGCACATGCCAGGTCCTAAAATGGAGACAGTTGTCATCTCAGCTATGGGTGAATTCTCTTTGCTTAGAATGGGAGTGTGCTCCCTTGTCCACTACAGACCTAAAAGCCTAAACAACTACCCTTACTAGGCACCATGGGCAATAAAAATAATTTCTGGTCTTTCATACCAGAATTCTGCAATAAGGCAGAGCATTAGAGTGACTGGCATGAAGACCTACAGGAATCTCCCTTGCAAAAGAATAAAAAAATGTATACATGTTAGTATGTCCATTCATCCTGATGCATCAAGAACAACAGACATTTATGTGCATTCTTCTAAATGATGAACAGACTGACTTATGGACTGCCTGAGTTTTGGAAGATTCAGACATGTCATGACTCTTGAAATTATTCAACAGATCCAAGAACGATCTGAAGGACTAGTTTATCAAGACTGATTGCTCACCCAGAAAATGACCTGCTGGGAGACTCAAGACTCTACCTGTAGCCAAATGCCAGATATGTATAGTACCTCTAAACAATGAGAAGGTCCATGTGGTCTCTAGCTTACTCATCATATAATGAATCATAAAACGTGCAAGGCAACTAGATCAACTGCCCATTAGGTTTATCTTCATAACTGCATTATGCACATGGGCGAATCCACTATGTGCGAAAGGAGGTTCCCAAATTGGCAATACCTCGAACAAAAATTGTCTGAATGTGCAATGAGCGAATGCACACTGGCATTCGCTCATTGCAGATTTGACGTTTTAGATGCCGAGTGCACTATATCTGGGATCAGAAAATGAACCCTTAGCCCACTGTAGTGCGATCTCGGAGTTAGTATATTAAATATGGGGGGTGTGGGGCAGGGGGTCTTGCCCCCCTGCATTACGATGCGTCATCAACATTGTAGCTCAAAAATCAGCGAATCTGCTGTTCGATTTTTTCGAACTACGGAGATTTTCGCAGTTTAAAATTTGTGCTTTTGGTTTGCACAAAAGCGCGATTGATTCTGTCATTTCCAACAATGTGAAGGTAAACTGTCCATTTACACCTTGCTATTACTCACCCTTAGACCGTTACCTCATATTTTTTAAGGAGTGATATGCCAGTCATAGTGAATTTATGAATACCTATCCAACTGTCTAACTCCTTTTTAAAGGAAGATAAGGTGTCACCTTGCTTGAGCTGGAGAAGAAGTCTGTTCCAGAGAAGGGGTAGCTGTGGGACAAATCTCTCTCTCTGTCTCTACACCATGTTTATTTGCTGAAGCAGGTACAGACCTCTGGCTCTAGTGTTCATTGAAATGATATGTGGAGAAACAAGACATCTTGGACTGCAGATTTCTAATGGTCTGGAAAGCAAGGCACAGACTGCCCAGAAGGAATTTACAGGATACTGAACACAGGAAGAAGTCCTCCAGCCTTTCTTGACAGCTCAGGTCCTTTACGCCCATGATTTTTTTTTTTTGTCAGGAACCTCTGGTGTCTCTATAGTTGCTTGATATGTACAGCAAAAATTATTCCAAAGGAAGCATCATATTCTATGATGGGCCTGATCAGTGCAGAAATATAGAGGGTTAAGGACTTCTTTGGAGCTAAAGAAAATATTAAACAGCAAAGATGTAGCAAAAGTGCCCAAAACGTAACTAGTAATCCAAAATTAGGCACCAGAGACCAGCAGTTCCAACACAAAAGTAATTCAATGTTCAAACACAGCAAAAGGAACACACATCCACAAATAACAAATGCTGATTAAAAACACTTCCCCCTTATGTTTTCGTCTCATAGAACTTCATCAGATGGGCAAAAACATCATAGTTACCTAGTTAAATAACGTCCGAGAGGTTGAGAGAGAAGGGTCCTGTGAACTACAGGCATGGGAACTAAGTACAAAAAAGTTGGGGACCACAGGAATGAACATATTGGAGATAGATTCTCAAAATGAAATTACACAAGATGGTTGCTTATTTAGCTACAATGGTTTTAACAGACTTAACTACACCAGCACTGTCATCATCAAAGGGCATTTTCATTTATTTTCGAAAGGATTCACTTTTATACCCAGGGTAAAAACCAATTTGGTGAATTTATTAGTTGATTTTAAATTATTCATTAGACAAAAAAATCTAGAATTATTTTTTAATGGACAGGAGAGAAAGAATATTCACAACAGACTAGTGAAGAAAAGCACTTTCACCCCCCCCCCCCCCACTGCAACCCCAGCTTAGAAATTTTGAACTGGTGGTGGAAAAAGAATTAAAGGAAATGTTGAAATACAATAGAGTGACCCCAAATGTAACTACTGAGGAAAAGAATATTCTATATAATTTTAAGGAAAACAAAAACCTTAGAACTATGAAACCAGACAAGGGTGGAAGGGTTGTTTTAATGGATCATATCAGCTATGAAAGCAAAATGTTTGACTTGCTCAATGATGAAGAGACAAGACCGCGGTGGTGGTGCTGCGGTAGCATTGTCGCCTCACAGTAAGACGCTGTCTGGTTCGATTCTCAGCTAGAGCATCATCTGCGTGGAGACATGCGTGAATGGGTGTACCTTCGATGAAGATGGTGCATCAGGCCTGGCAAGCCAGTATGTAAAAATCAACTGCCAATCATTAGCGGACCGGAGTTCCGCTGTGGTGACCCCTAACTGGGAAAAGCCGAAAGACATAATGATGAAGAGACATACGCTAGAGTTTCCTTGAATTAAGTCAACATTGCCTACAAAAAGATTTCTGTGTCTCTAAATGATCGAGTGATAAGAGGGGCTCATAGATATTGAAACTTATAACTTTTTAAATGTCGACAAGCCCAGAGTACCCTCTATCTTTGGCATACCCGAAGTCCACAAAAGTATTACTGATCCACCGCTTAGGCCTATTGTCGCTGCAGAAGGATCAGTAACTGCACCTTTGGCAAAATATATAGATTATAATCTAAAAAACACAGTTTTCAAAAATGAGAATATTCTCAAGGATACATGGGATTTTTAAGACGCATAAGCAATGAACAACAATCCAACACAAGTACTTTCATTACACTTGATGTAGTGGATTTGTTCACGTGTATTCCACATGATGTGGGGCTTGCTTGGTTTGAGGAATTCATGGCCGATTGTGGGGATATTCCCTTTGGTGTATTTCGCACTTGTCTAATTTTAATGGACCTAGTCCTCAAGAATTATTTATTTTCTTTTAGGGAGAATACTATAAACAATTGAAGGGCGTGACAATGGGGGCACACTGTGCCCCCCTACCTACACCAATATTATTCTCCTATATTGGGAAAACAAGTGTGTGTTCATCTCTAAATTTAAGCAATATTGGAACCTGTATGAGCATTTTTTAGATGACATCTGTATTTTCTGGACTGGTACTTATAATCATTTTTTCGAATTCCTTGAATACATTTCTAAGACTACTAAGTTCCTAAAATTTACATATCAGATTAACAATAGTGAGTTAAATTACTTTGATGTTGACATTCATAGGGTGGACAATGGTTTCAAATCTAAAATACACAGAAAGCAGACGTTCTCGAATTCTTATCTTCACTAAGCGAGTGCCCACCCTCCCACAACAAAAAAGTGGGGTAATAAAAGGTCAACTGGTCCAGGCTAACAGAATGACATCTGATGACCAGGCTTTTAAAAGAGAATGTGATTTATAGTAGAAAATGTTCAAAGCAAGAGGGTACCCTCCAACACCTTTGAATGACATATTAACAGAAGTCATGGATGGCAGAGAGTCTAGGTTTGCCACTATTTTGGGTAAAGTTCACCCCTCTGATAATGCAAGGCTAGGTACGAAGATAGAAGGGGCGTCTTACCAATCTGCTTTGACTATCACATATGATGGTGAAACAAATTTGGTCAAACAAGTTATAGACAAGGAGTGGAAAAAAATTGCAGCCTTATCAGATTTAAATTATATATTTAACAAGCCACTTAAATGTGTGTACAAAAAAGGACAAAATAACAAAAATATTTTGGAAGGAGGTTCCCATTATAACAATTTCGGAACTCTCATTAGTAACAAAAAAGGTACACACAAATGTGGAAGTTGTACCCAATGTAAGTACATACGGACTGGGGACATGTTATATTTAAAATGTAGAAACAAGTATATAACTACTAGAGGGTATGCAAACTGTAATACCACAGGTGTGGTATATATTGTTTTGTGTGGGGCATGTGACTCCTCCTATGTGGGTAAGACAGAAAGGAGGTTAAAACAAAGAATGTATGAACACCTTTATGATTTAAGGAAGAAAAATGATAATAACGCCCTGTACAAACATCTTCAGGCATGTCCAAAAGACCAGCATCAATTTTTTTGTGACAGAGGTGGTCTCTATAGACCCCAGGGGTGGGCCATGGGAGACCAGACTTAAATAAAGGGAATTATATTGGCAATCAGTCCTGGATGCTTGCAACAATTCAGGACGTAATGATATTGTGTCTTTAAAACCTGTACTCAAACTCAGGTCTGCAAAACTGTGAAATTTTTACATTTAATGTATATTCATGTTATTTTATCCTGGTTTATTTAATTGAATTCTTGATTTAATATACATTTTCATGTGCTTTATTATTTGTCCACCAGATGGTGCTACACTAGTAAGACTCACATGCTGTTTAGAATTCACTCGTTCTGTATCTTGGTAACTAACTGAATCACTGATTTCATTGATCTAGTCAAACAGGAAAAGTTATTTAACTAGGTAACTATGACTTTTTTGCCCATCTGATGAAGTTCTATGAGACGAAAATGTAAGGGGAAGTGTTTTTATTAGCCTTTATGTTATTTGTAGGCTTGCAAGGTTTCTTTGTGGCTAAAACCGGACTAAGGTCATGCCCCTCGCATCACCCATAACTCCACCCATTCCCACCCCCCTCTCCCATCCATGCTCCACCCATTTCGTGACATCACTGACATCAGCTGATGGGAATGCCCTCTTTTTCTGTTCCAGATGCCTGCTTTCAGCTGATTTCTCCCCAGTTGCCATAAATACTGTTCAAAACTCTCACTGTGCATACTGTCTTCTGCTTTACTTCTACAGTGATTACAGATATTTGTATATAATTTAAAACAATTTATTTCAAATTTTACAGCACAAACCACTGATACACATTTGCTAAAGAAAGCGATACAGTCTCACAATGAAAACAGACTTGGCATTAAAACTACTCTTCTACAATGATTACTTTGATTTTATTTTTTACATTTTACAGAACAATGATGCACAAACACTGACAGACATCTGGTAAACAAAGCAATACTATCTCACAATGAAAATAAAACTTGGCAATGGCATTAAAACTTCTCTACCCTTGAAACTGACATTCATTGAAACAGCATTGAAACCCACACCACATCCAAAGAAAATGCATGGCCACGGGTGGATAAAGATTACCTTTGGTTTGTTTGCAAATCATAGGCCCCTTGCACACAAAACAAGAAACATACGTGTTCTTTTCTTTGATACACCTTCCTGACTTTATTGAATTATATTCCTTGTACAATACAGCACACTTGTAGAGTGCATTTTAAATTTATTGTCTGAACATTTTTCCAGTAGACTGTATTGTAGGCAATGAAACAAAATGCATGAACCAATAATGACAAAACTGCCCAATTCAAAACATTTCCATCATAAAAGTCTACTTCCACACCCACACTATAAATAGGAAAAAAAATACTTTTTTTTAAGGGCATTCTTCTTTAAGAACGCCCTTCATGTCCGGTCGCACAGATGCAGAAGCCAAGATTGTTTACATCTTCGTCTTCCATATGGGTAGAATTTGAATACCAGAAAACATTTGGACTATGCAGTGGACCACCATGAACAGGACCACCATGAACAGTCAGACAAGTGAGAGGGTAGGGGTGTGTGTGTGTGTGTGTGAGAGAGAAAGAGAGAGCATGTGTGATGCATGATTTACTGGATGGATGTGATAACTATAAATTAAACATTCTTGACATTCAGCTATACAACAAGTTGCCAAAAAAAGTACTCTCCAAATGTTTAAGCAAAAGTTCAGTATAATGCACAGTTCACCCAACAACCAAAACGGAAAAATGGACACAAAAAAAATTATTATTTTGTAGTGGGAAGAACTCCTCTATCAATCCTCCATGTAACCCAGAGCCCTGTTTGCATCTTGTTTATTGTGTTTTGTCTCCAAGTTATACACTTCAGATTTAGTAACCTCCTTCTAGAGATAAAGTTTTAAATGACAATGTTTAACTAGTCATAATAACATAACCAGCATTTAACATATTCTCTTTTACTTACACAATGTATGTGATAGTATAGAAACTGGTGCTTGATTTAATAAATTCAAACGCATGTGAACATTTTGTTGTAGCAAAAGTAAATATTAGTTCTCTCCAGGTATTCTCTTACACATAAAACACACACACACACACACACACACACACACACACACACACTTCATTCAAATGTTGGCATCTGAAAAGAAAACCCGTCTTATCACACACACAACCTTTGTGTTGGCTTCTGAAATTGCTGCCTTCCCATAAGTCAAGTTGATGAATTCCCCGAAGTGAAATAATATCCAAAGTCTGTTAATGCTGGGGTTCTGCTTCCCGCTCGCACTAAATGCTGGGGTTCTGCTTCCCGCTCCCACTACCGGAAGTGAGCTCAATTCCGACAGGCGGGTAGCCGTGCATGTGATGACATCAGCGCCGCAAAATTTAAAAGCAAAAGTCCAGTTTTGACTGAAATTTCTAACCGGACAATTTTTCAGATAACCTGACAGCTGGCAACCCTAGTTATTTGTGGATGTGTGTTCCTTTTGCTGTTTATTTGGCACAGTGCCAAGGATGTCTGGCTTTCTACATCGGTAAAACCGATCGTAGATTGCGAGAAAGGATACACAAATACAATTATGCTATCCAGAGGCATAAAATGTATAATGCCTTAGCTAAACATTGTGAAATTAACCAGGACCATTATTTCAAATTTAAAGTGACAACCCAAATAGTATCACAGGACATCAAAAGGTTATCTGAAGAAAACATGGTCAAGTTATTGCTTGAAAAAAGGGAGTTGAGTTGGCAGCTCAGACTTGACGCCTGTAACTACCCAGGTTTAAATGAAACCTATTCTACAGCATGTTTATTGAAATTAAAAAGTTTATTAAGGTGAATTAGGGAGTTTAAATATATATACATATATACTTCTACAGTGTTATTTCTGTATAATAGACATACATTTATTTTTGTTCAGGTAGGTGTAGGGAGATGAAACTTACTAAGTGTTACGTAACCCTTTTAGGACATTTTGATTTAAGCTATGAATTAAAGTTAAGTTAGTTATAGCATACACTTACTATCATTTGTCAATAATTATTGTTAAGGTATATGAATTAAGAGAGTACCTGTGTTTGGATTTATCAGACCAGACACTTTAGGTTCCTGACGGTGCTGTTTGTTATATATATGGTTTCTTTACTTAAACAACTAGTTGATAGGAGTGACATGTGATCCTTGTTAACTGCATTATGCTGTTTTTCCTACTGTGCTATACGACAATATTATTTTGTATTGTTTTAAAAAAAATGCCTTGTTGTTAGTTACACGGGTTTAACAAATCTATGCATCAGTAGGTATTGGTATAACTGGAACAGTAGGTTTAAGCGTACTGTAACGGTTACCTCGTAGTGGTGTCAATACAATCTGAGGTAACACTGGAGTTTATTATATTAACTAATATAAAGGAGTATTTGATATTTATTTGTCATTAAAATGGAAACTTGTGTTTTATGAGGTTTTCCAGCCGCTAGGGTCGACCTGCAGGTCGACGTTTATCAGTGTGTTATTTAGTTACATTTTTTCCTGGTGTATTTTATTTACCTTGGTGATACTATTTATTTAAGTAAGAACTGATGAACTATTACAAGTGTGAAATGACATTCATGCATTTCTGAATGGGGAGGAAGAAAGTAAATGAGTTATAAATATGTGTGTGTTTTTAGATAAACTGAATGTAAGCAGTTAACGCCCATTTGATTTCATCACTTGACGAGGGCTTTTTAAACAGGTTTTTTAAACTGGATAGTGATCTGAAGAAGTCTGGATAACATCCAGATGAAAATCGCTTAATTTTACTGCTGGATTTCGTGTTTGGAATTATTTGTAGAGATTTTTACAACTGCTCAGCATTAAATAGTGCATCTCAACCAACTATAGTGTGGAGTCGGTACCTGTTTGTTTTCGTGTTCCTTTTGCTGTGTTTGAACATTAAATTACTTGTGTGTTGGAACTGCTGGTCTCCGGTGCCTAATTTTGGATACCTAAAGAAAATACCCTCTGCAATTAGCTGTGCCAAACTGAAGGATTTCTTGACCACTGTTGAAATATGATAAACAAACAAACCAAATTAGAAGCAGCCCCGGAAGCAGCTTTTTCTCAAATTTCTATAGGGACAGGAGGACTACATACAGCTCCAGAGTGATTGTTGTGAAGCCCCCTCTCAGGGCAGGACAACTCACTTTAAATAATGGAAAAGCCACTCAATTATTAAATAGCAATCATCAGGACCTGCACTGGATATGGCTTCTAAAAGGAGGCTCCTCACATAGTGACTAGTGGGAATGGCCTACCACTCCAGGGCGTATTAACAGAGGTGTGACACCATGAAAATCCAGGCAGCTATCAAGTTCATGCAGGCTGCCACCTTCATGACTCTCTGAGCTACCTCTGATGCAACAATAACTGATACTGCAGTGTCCAACTCCCTTGCCAATGAAGGCCATTTTCTAAATGAGCTTAGGAAGGACTTCTTAACAGATTATGCTCACCCCGAAGACTGTAGCCATGAGAACATCCATTCCAGGGATGCCATCAAAAAACACAGTGATGGGGCCAGCAGAAGCCAGCTGCTCAAGCAGGGGAACACATCACAAGTCCTTTTCAAGTAGTGTTTCAACCACTAAGACCAATACATTGACAAACACAGTGGGTGCAAGGGGAGGTCAAAATGGAAGTACCTTGAATGCAAAGTGATGTCCACCCAGATCAAGTCAAATGGACCTCCTGTGCAGATTCCAAACAATGACACACCAGAAGACATCCATGACCCCCAGCAGCATGAGAGTTATGGCTCTATCTTCCTCTCTCAACAGAAGCATCAATCAGATCCTTATGTAACAGATGCTCTCATCAAAATCCATGAAGTCTTGGATGGGATGAAGTTCTCTGTCCCCCTTCAGACCACAAAAAGGAGACAGTCTAACCCCAGGTCTCATTCCAAAGGAGAGATAGCACCTCTAAGGAATAGAGTTTGGGCCTGTTACAAGAGGTCAGCAGAGACACTTTCTTCTCAGATGGGTAAAATCCCTATGCACACACGTGCCTCTTTTCAGAAGTGCCCAAAGAACAATGTTTGCTTAAGTAATTATTCAGAGTACTACATTACGAATATAAAGACTGAGCCAGTCAAACCTTGGTTGATGTGATCAAGCTTGACTGCCAGAAAGTGTGTGTGTGTGTGTGTGTGTGTGTGTGCGTGTGTGTGTGTATATATATATATATATATATATATATATATATATATATATATATACACACACACACACATACATACACACACATATAGATTAGATTTTATATATATATATATATATATATATATATATATATATATATATATAAGCACACACACACACACACACACACACACACATACATACACACACACACATTTACACACACACACATTTTGAACCAGTCTACGTCGGACCCTTATTCAGCCCTGACTTGGATCACAAAGGCAAGGGTAAAAGCAATACATATAAAACACTTTTAAAGTAGCCAGTCAACTAGCATATTTTTGGGTGGTATGAGGAAAACTGGAGTACTCACAGAAAGCCCGAACACTCATAGGGAGGACATGGAGACTGCACACAATCACTAATAGGATGTCAGGGACTGAACCAAACCCTATACTCTGGATCTTTGAAGAAGAGATCTTAACGACTCTGCACCATGTCATTCTCAGAACAGCTAAATCACTTTCCAGAATGTTTTCTCATGAAGAACCTAGGAACTTTTCACTGTGACCATCTGTGATCATGTTCAGGCCCCTTCAGCTGGCTCTTCTTATAGGCAGTTTTTCAATAAAGGCAGTACTCCAAATGCTGTGCTGGTGGAGGCACTGCTGGTTGACATGAATGACGTGATGGAAAAATGCACATACTGGTGGAGGGCCTACCTAAATCTTATAGAAAGCTTCTTTTAGAAATTTCAGATAGGCGTAAAAGAAGGACATGTACAAGAGGCTGAACAGAGCTCACAGAAATTTCCACAATGCAAAAAAAATTACTTCCTCTTTAAGGGGTCATCCTAGAGCAGCTACGAGTGAATAAATCCTCCCCCATGAAAGTGAACTGCTTGGCGTCCTTCATGAGGGTGTGTGTCATCCAGTTCATCTAATGATGCAGGAATATGACTTTGCCTGAGGTGCTAGCATTATTATTAGCAATATGAAAATGACAGCAAGAGACATAGAGAAGCTCATTCTGGATACTGTAGACAAAATCATGAGCACCTCCTCGAGTGCAGCTTGGGGAAGGAAAAGACCCTCCCTAGTGCCTGAACAACCATGGAACACTTAAATCTATAGAGAGTTGAGAGGAACAGCCTGAGGACTCCCAGCCCCAAGGCCACAGAATTTAGCTATCTAACCTTACCGAAGCTTTAGACTCCTTGTTTGATGTGTAGGTACCCAAGTATTGTATTCTTTAGACCCTGCACTTGACCAAGGACATAATTCAAGAGCTAGACTGAGGACAGCTGAACAAAATATTGATCAACACAGTTGGAGATTTATAAAGCACATCTGTTTTCCTAAGAGTTGCATCATTCAGATGCTCTCAGACTTGTATCCTTGATCACTGTCCCCAAAGTAGGGAATAACTCAAGGCTTCTCCTTCACCAGATACTCACTGAGGCACGTCAAGTGGAAATAAGTGACAAGAGGAGCCATCAGCTCTGGTTCCTCAGACTTGTCAAAGGAAGCCAGGAGGAGAGGGGTAGTCCCTTGTACCCAAATGGCTACAGTAGGCAGAAGCTCATGCAAAGCTGACATGTAAGTGGTTAACAGTGTAGAAGTCTTGGGCTGTTCATCAGACATCAAGGATCCTTTAGCTTGCAGGTAGTTCAGGAAAAAAAGGCCTACAATGAGCTCAGTGCTGTCATCAAACCACATTCCCTAAGGGTGCAGTTATGCATACAACAGACAACTCGGACTATACTATAAACATCTTTATGAATTTGAATATATGAACTACATTACCTGGCATAGAAACAGCTACTGGGCTTAATTGTGCCTTGCTCACTGGATCATGCTGGGCCCAAGAGGGATGGGATAGTAGTGGCAGTCTCTCTCAATCGCCATTCCCTAGGATCAGGCTAGTCACAAGTGTGTCCAGGACAATCAAAGAAGATGCATAGCACTTTCACCACAGAATACATTCCTCCAAGGTAGAAAAAAAGGGGATGCACTCCTCTGGCTCCTTCAATAACTGCCAAACAGGAAGAGGACTGAAAGCTTAGAGACTTGAAACCTCAGAAATGGATGCTGCACTTCTCTCCAGGAAGGTTTAGGGAGTTGGAAGACTGGGTGTAGTTGAAAATGGTCATGTAGCTAAGACACCTATCTGATTAATTAAAAAAACAAAACAAAAAGAAATAAATGGTTTAACTGAGGCCTATCCTCCACTTCTCTGGCCTTCTGATGACGTTCTGTGGCTGAATATAGAACCATTCCACCACTCCTTGCACAAAAAGAAGTTGTGTCTTACCATAACATTCCATCTGTGTTGTAGATCTTTATTCATTCATTACTGTTAGGACTTCGGTTCCGTCCTCGGAACCAACACGGCCGTTACCAAGCTCGCACTAGCCAAAAACTCTCATCTAAGACCTACCCACAATGCCCCTCTCATAGTCTCTTCAGATTGAGTTTTCCCGCCATTATAGTATGGAAGTAATAAAAGTGACAGCAGAAGGCTCTGTCTGAGCAAATACCTTAATTGATAAGGAAATCCTAAAGTCCACCAGAATCCAGGCAGGGGGAAGGAGGGCGGGAAGTAATGAATGACTAAAGATCTACAACACAGATGGAACGTTATGGTAAGACGTAACTTCTTTATCTGATGTTGTAAATCTTTATTCATTCCTTACAGTTAGGACCGAATACTCAGCTACTTGAGTCCTGGGTGGCCCTAAGGAAGGACATTCCTGAGCACCATACAACCAAAAGATGCTCACCCCCTGGAGGCCAAATCCAATTTGTAATGACTGATAAAAGTATCAGGTCTTGCCCAAGTGGCTGCTGCGCAGATATCATCCACAGAGGCTCTGGAATGAAAGGCCACTGAAGTAGTCATCAATCTACTAGAGTGATCCTTTATTCTGGAAGGTAAGGACACTTTGTTCCGATGCTAGATGAAAGTAATGGCATTTCTGAGCCAAGAAGATAAAGTCATTTTGGAGACAGGCATACACAATCTGGGTCCTGCAAAGGCCACAAACAATCTATCCGTTTTTCTGAAAGATTTAGTTTTGTCCAAGTAGAAATGAAGTTGCCTATGAACATCGAGGGTATGAGAAGGTATTCCCCTCTATTTGAATGGTGAGGAAAGAAAACCGGTAGGTCAACAGATTGATTAAAGGAAAAAACAGAAATGACCTTGGGTAAAAAAGGAGGGTCAGTACGTAGGGACACTCTAAGAAAAATCAAGTAAGGTCTCTTGACACTCAAAGCATGCAACTCAGATACTCTCCTCGCTGAGGTAAGGGCTACTAGAAGTAGAGTTTTCCAAGACAAAATTTTATATTACAGGAGTTAGAGGGCTCGAAGGGAGGACTAGTTAACGACTAAAGCACCAGAGACAAGTCCCATGGCTCTATAGGAGGCTTGACTGAAGGTTTACTATGTAATACTCCTTTCATGAAGGTTTTACATAGTCGGTCTGACATAACAGAAAAATTATTAATTCCATTGTGAAAATCTGCAATAACTGCTAAATACACAGTAACTGTCAATTCCATTGTGAAAATCTGCAATAACTGCTAAATACACAGTAACTGACAATGCTGAAGCTCCTGTGCGTAAACAGGGTAGTCAGGTATTGTATGATCTTCTGAATAGGCATGGAAAAGGGGTCTATGTTATGTTTTTTGGCCCATCTAGAGAAACTAGACCACTTACTAGAATACATTTTTCTGGTGGAAGGTTTGTGTGAAGCCAGAATAATCTCACAAACGGGATGAAATTTCAGGTAGCCTGGCAATCATTGGAAGTGGAGAAACCAAGCTGTGAGCTTGAGGCTGTGGAGAGTGGGGTGAATCAGTCCCAGAGGATGAGAGAGCAGACCTTGGGATTGATCCAGGATCCACGGGCTGTGAATCAGATGAGGCCATAGGAAAGGGAACCAGACCCGACGGGGCCAATAAGAGGCAATGAGGATCACTCTGCTTCTCAACCTTTGAGCTTTCTGAAGGAATTACGGGATGAGAGGAAATTGGGGAAAGGCGTAAAGCAGACCTGGGGGTCAATCGTGTATCTGAGAATCCCTCAGTGACCCCCCCCCCCCCCGAGGGGGAATCAAGGCAAAATATCTTCTGCATTTGTTGTTTAGGGGAGAAGCAAACAGGTCGCAGCAAGGCCTGCCCCAACGGCAGATCATCTGATCCACTATTATAGGACCGAGGGACCACTCGTGAGGCATCAAAACGTTCCTGCTCACACTGTCTGCAATAAGACTGGAACTCCAGGGAATCTGCATTGCTATGAGAAAGCAGTTGGAAGCCATCACCCAGTGCCAAATTCTCATGGCCTCCTGACACAGGGGGTAAGACCTGGTTCTGCCTTGTTTGTTGATGTACCAGATGAAAGACATGTTGCCCAATTGAACTGCAACGGTCCTGGAAAGAAGGGATGTGTGGAACACTTGCAACGCTAAGAGAACTGCCCTCAATTCCAGGACATTTATGTGCAAATTTGCCTCCATGGGGGATCAGGTGCCTTGGACTGTCTTTCCCTGGAAATGCCCCCCCCCCCCCAAAGTACAGTTTTGTACCTACCATAAATGTAGATGTTCGAAGATCCACATTGCTGCAGTCCTTACATATGGGTAGTCCGCTGTCCTCGGTCGGCCCGAATACCAAAGTATTAGGCTGACGTCGGTCAAGGCGCTTAAAACTGACATCAGGACGTCAGGGTATAAATGCGCATGACCGACGTCATATCCTCAGTCTTTTCTTGCCCCAGATGTCAGAAGGCCCTAAAAAGAAAGGCCAAAGCCAAAAAACAGCAAAAAACAACCAACCACCCCTGCACTAATCATATTTACAATATTTACAATATTCACAACCCAAACCACACAATCACCTCTAACTACAGAGGGGAAGGAGGGAGGGTAAATTGGACTGCAGCAATGTGGATCTTCGAACATCTACATTTATGGTAGGTACAAAACTGTACTATGTTCTTCATCTCACATTGCTGCAGTCCTTACATATGGGTAGAATCCCAAAGCAGAGGTAAGGGAGGATGGCAAAACTATAAAGCATTAGGAGCTGCCAAAATGCCCTGTAAAATTGCAGTGGCAAAACCAGCCCTAGATCTAGAGTAAAGTGGAAGGTGGTAATGTTTAGAGAAAGTATGCACTGAACTCCAAGTAGCTGCCTCCAAAATATCTTTAGTAGCCACCCCCCCTAAAAAAGCTGTAGAAGTGGCAGTAGCCCTAGTGGAATGAGGCCTAATCCCAGCTGGAATCTCCTTACCATGATGGGAATAACAGAAAGCAATACAAAAACCAATCCACTTAGAAATAGTCTGCTTTGAAACAGGTTTGCCCTGAGAACCCAAAGCAAATGAAACAAACAACTGCTGAGACTGCCTGAACCCTTTAGTTCTGCTCAAATAATATCGCAACTGTCTGTGTATATCCAAAGTGTGCAAAATCTTTTCCCCCTTATTTTGGGGGTTTGCATAAAAAGTAGGCAAATGAATAGTTTGGTTTAAAGCCACACTAGAAACCACTTTAGGCATAAAGGAAGGGTTAGTACGCAAAGATACCATGTCCTTGTGGAAAATTAGGAAAGGCTCAACCGCCATAAGGGCCTGTAATTCAGAAACCCTTCTCGCAGAGGTAATGGCCAACAAAAAGGCAGTCTTCCATGATAAATATTTCAACTCGGCAGTCGCTGCAGGCTCAAAAGGTTGTAGAGTGAGTTTCTCCAACACAAAATTGAGATCCCAAGCAGGAGTAGGAGCTCTACGTGGGGGTCTTATATTCTTTGCCCCTCTAAGGAATTGCTTAAACAAAGGATGAGAAAATAATGGTGGGTCACAGTCATAGTGAGCAGAAATTGCTGCAGCATGAACCTTAATAGAGGAGAAGGACAAACCTTTGTCCAATAACTCAGTAAGGTATTGAAGAGCAATACTTAAATTAGGTTTAGAAACATCAAAGTCCTTTGCTGTACTCCAAATTAAAAATCTCCTCCATTTATCAGCGTAAACTTTCCTTGTACTAGGCCTCCTGGCCTCCAAAATAACATTCAAAACTTGTTGCGGAAGTTGAGACCCTCCAGGGTTTAAAACAGAATATGCCAGGCTGTTAGATGTAGAGAGTGAAGTTTGACATTGAGTAAATGACTGTTCTCCTGAGACAGCAGGTGTGGAATCGAAGGCAAAGGCCATGGAGGCTCCCGTACCAGACTTCTCAGTAATGGGTACCAGTGCTGTCGAGGCCAATCCGGAGCTATTAAAATCATGGTTGGCTTGTCCTGTCTGACCTTCAGGAGTACCTTTGGGAGGAGAGGCAGTGGTGGAAAGGCATACACATGAAGATTGCTCCAATTGAATGAGAGAGCATCCACTTTCCAAGCTGTGGGATGAAACCTTTTTGTGCAAAACTTTGGCAGCTGGTAGTTTAGAGGAGAAGCGAACAGATCTATGTCTGGAGTTCCCCATAACACTGTCAATTTTTGAAATACATGAGGATCCAATTTCCACTCGTGGGGATCCATAATTTGTCTGCTCAACACATCTGCTAAGGAGTTCTGTGCTCCTGGCAGAAACCTTGCCTGAAGATTCAGCTGTAAACTGAGAGCAGTCTCCCACAAAATCATTGCTTGCCTGCAGAGAGGATAAGAATGTGTCCCCCCCTTGCTTGTTGATGTACCACATGACAGTTGTGTTGTCTGTTAGAATCAACACCTGCCCTGGAAGAAGCAAAGCCTTGAAAGCTATCAATGCAAATTGGACTGCTAACATCTCCTTCAAGTTGATATGTAAATGTTGAAGTCTGGCAGGCCATGTGTCTTGTATCCACTTTCCATTCAGATGAGCTCCGCAAGCTTTGTCTGAGGCATCTGTCGTTAGAATCTGACTCGCCTCTGGTCGGGTCACAGAGAGTCCCTTGTTTAGGTGACATTCCTGAGCCCACCACAAAAATTCCTTTTGGATGCAAGGTATTATCTGAATGACAGTGTCCATATCTTGGCAGTGCTGCGTCCATACATTATTGAGATACCATTGTAGCTTCCTCATATGCAGTTTGGCATTGGGAAGTACCAGAATACAAGATGCCATGAACCCCAAGGCTTGAAGGACTGTCCTTGCAGTCAGCCTGGACTGACGAGACAATTGGTGGAAGTAAAGAGAAAGATTCTTTTGTTTGTCCGGGGTCAAAAAGGCCATCTGGGATGCTGTATTCAGTCTCACACCCAGAAAGCACATGTCCTGAGAGGGTACTAGACTGGACTTTATTTCGTTCACAGAATACCCTAGGCATCTTAACACTGCCATCACATACTGTAAATGATGAAGAAGTTCGTCCTTTCCTTGAGCCAGAATCAGGCAGTCGTCCAAATAAGGATAGATTTGTATTCCTCTTAGCCTGAAGAAAGCTACCACTGGAGCCAGAACCTTTGTGAACACTCTGGGCGCAGTAGATAAGCCAAAGGGCAATGCAGAGAACTGATAATGAAAAGTCCCAGCCCGAAAACGCAGATACTTCCTGCAACAGGGCCTGATAGGAATATGAAGGTAAGCCTCCTTGAGATCCAGAGTCACCATCCAGTGATCTTTGCCCAGCAGAGGTAAAAGCTGTTGTAGCGTCAACATTTTGAACTTGGGAATGTCCAGATATGTGTTGAGGATAGATAAATCCAAAATTGGTCTCCACGTGTTCCCTTTCTTTGGTACTAGAAACAGGCGACAATAAAATCCTAGGCCCACTTCTGGCAGAGGGACCGGTTGTATAGCTCCTATCTGTAGTAGCAGAGAAATCTGTTTGTGAGCCTCTAGTCTTTGTTGAGGAGGAACGTCTGGCATGCCTTTGAAAGGAGGTAAGGTATGGAAATAAAACTTGTAACCTTGGTGTATGATATCCAATACCCATTTGTCTTGGGTAATTAAAATCCAATTTTCCTTGAAGAGTGCCAACCTTCCTCCCAAAGGTGCTGCCAGGCAAGAAGGATCTGGCAGCTGAAAAAGTAGGTCATTGGGCCCGTTTACGAAAGGACTGGCCCCTGCCTTCACTCGAAGACTGTGCAGGTGAACTCCATGTTCTAGGTCTGAAGGAACTCTGAGCTCTGCCCCTACCACGTCCAGATCTACCCCTAGACTGAGAATCAGAGGAAGGATACGTCCACCTCTTAGCAGGCCAATTTCTACTAAACTTCGGAGGCTGAACTTGCAAAAAATCTTTAACAGTCTGCATAGACTTAGCCTTGTCTTCCAATTTCTTCAGGACTGATTCCACAGGTGGACCAAACAACACTTCAGACTGCAAAGGAGCATCCAAAATCCTTGTCTTAACATGGTCAGATAAATTCTGATCCTTAAGCCAGGCATGCCTGCGAAGAACTGAACCAGTGGCAGCCACCCTAGAAGAGGCCTGCACAGCATCAAAACCACACTGTAAAGAATGCTTACCCACCTGTTCAGCGACATGCACCAAATCTTGTAATTCTTTACAGTCAATGCCTTCTGCCAGAGCATCCACCTTAGATTTCAATTGCGAAAGGAGAAAATTTTGATATTTCAACATATGAAACTGGCAATTCAAAGCCCTCATAGCTAAGGTAGAAGATGTATAGACCTTCTTTCCCCATCTATCCAAAGCTCTGGCTTCTTTATCTAGAGGAACCGGATTCTTTACAACAGAGGCCTTGACCCCCTTAGGTCCTTGACTAACAGTTTCTGGGTCCGCCCTAGGACTCTTATAGAGATATTTATGAGCCTCAGGCACCCTGTAATACCTATCCGGTTTAACAGGCGCAGGAGGCAGAGAATCAGGATTAAGTGAAGCCTCTGAAAATACATCTTGCACAACATCCAGAACAGGGGTATAGCTAAGGGCCTATGTTGAGGTAAAAACAAAAATTCCCTAAGCCTTTTCCGTGAATCAGAGAAGTCCTGACCTTCCCACTTAAAATGCTCCCTCATAGAATGAAGTGTCTCTGAAAAAGAAAAATCCTCAGGAGGAGAAGCAGAAGGAGTGGAATCTTCTGCATCAGAATCAGAATAAGGAGAGTACTCCTGCAAGTCTTCAGCCGAAGACTCTGAAACATCCGAAACCTGCTCAAAACTTTCCAACTCTGGCTCCACCCTAGGCCTCTTCTCAGGAGGGGGCAAAGAACCTCTAATCAGAGTAATCAAATCTTCTGCCATTTTAAGCATGTGCTTCTTAGGCACAGACCCAGCTGAACTAGGACTGACACCAACAGAAGCTAAACCTGGCCTGCCTCTGGAAGAAGCCTTGGAAACAGAAGGAGAGGGTCTAACCACCCTGGGAAGGGAGGGGAGTACAGAAACCTGAGAAGCCCCTTCAGCCTGACCTGCCTCTTGAGAGGCCACATCCTGCAAAATCAAAGTCTCCCCCTGAGACTCCAGAGAAGCCTCCATCGGAACCACCGGTTCCACTGAAGCCTCTAAAGAACCGGCGTCCGGAACAGACGACTCATCTAGCCTGGGTTTAACCGCTTTGTCTCTGCGCTTCGTGGAAGCGGGCGGAGTATCCGACGGCATATTATAATTGCACCGCTTTCCGAAGACCAGCCTAGCACAATCTAACCTTCGCTTAATAGTGCGTTTATTAAACCTAGCACAAAAGCGACACCCGACTACGTCGTGCTCAGGCCCCAAACAAGGAATGCACAAAGAATGATAATCCCTATGCGGTATCTGTTTCCCACAAGAAATACAATTATTCACTTTTTCTGACATCCGGTAATACACTGAGGCAAGAAAAAACCAAAATATTCCCCAACGGGGTAATTAGCCAACTTGGATTCGGTCTGAAACTCCGAACTCGAAAAATTTCAGAACGCCGAACGGCACTTGCAACGCTGCTTCTGCATCGGACCATGCGGCAAAAAAGACTGAGGATATGACGTCGGTTATGCGCATTTGTACCCTGACGTCCTGATGTCAGTTTTAAGCGCCTTGACCGACGTCAGCCTAATACTTTGGTATTCGGGCCGACTGAGGACAGCGGACTACCCATATGTAAGGACTGCAGCAATGTGAGATGAAGAACATCAGGTAAGCATCCGTGGTCACTGTGGCACTGGGCTGGGGAAGACAAAACGGTCAACACCAAAGATTGGCTTCTGGCTTCATCCACCAAAGCATTTCTTTCTTGCAAAGGTTTGTAAGGCATATCATGTGGTCGAGTGGGTGGGTTAAGATCGACCATTGTGATGGAAGGAGCCACTGTACTAGTCTCATGTGCAATGTCACCAGTGGAACTAAGGTAATAGTTGCTGCCATAGATCTCAATAACTAAAGTACAAGGTGTGCTGGTACAAATGTCTGTGGAAGGAGGACTTGAATTTGGCTTCTTATTTTTAAGAGCCTGTGAGGAGGAAGGGAAGCTTGACAGGACGTTGTGTCGAAGATCGCTCCAATGAATTCCAGTGCTCTTGTTGGAGACATTTGTGATTTGTCCATGTTGATCATGAAACCTAGGCGAAGAGCACGGCCTTGAGTGTAACAGAGACTGAGAATGAGAAGATTCCTGGTCATGACGGTAAGGAGCCAATCGTCTAAATATGGAAACACCTGGAATCCTTGTAGTCGGAGATGAGCTACTACGACTTAGGTTCATAGGTAGGTACTAGGCTATCTGCCCAAGGGTATTTATAAGCCTAGCCAGAGTGTCGGCTTTCGCTGCACCATTGACTAATTAACTGATCCTCTGTCAAGCAGAGCCAAGGAAATGATCCCAGGGGTGTGTTTTCTGTTACCTATCCACTTGTCAAGGTTTCTCTTGAAGAGTGTTAGTGAGAGGCTCTGCCTGATGTAATCTGGAATTTTGTTCCAAAGCATGGGGAGTCTCTGTGACAGGAATCTATTCCTCCAGCATGTTCTATTTATTTTTGTGGCGAGGTTTAGCTCACTAGACCGCGTAGCTCGTAGTGACTTAGATTTCTTTAGGTGGAGCATGTCCATCAATTCTGAGTTGGACATGGCTTTGTAAGTCAGGCAGATATCACCTCTGAGTAAGCGATATGCCACCGAGTACAGCCGGAGGTTTTTCAGTCGGGCTGCATAGGACATATGTTTGAGGCCAGTAATCCTCTTGGTGAGGTAATTTTGTGGTCTTTCCAGCTGTTGGAAGTGTCTTGTGAGGTACATCCCAAATGGGGCACTGTACTCTATGATGGGTCTAATGAGTGAAAAGTAGAGGGGCACTATAACCTCTTTATTTCTAGATGCAAACGCTTTAGTAATCAGATGGGCCACATAGAAGGATTTCCTAACTACTTTGACAATATGACTGTCAAAGGAGAAATTACTATCCACATGGGTCCCCAGATCTCTTATTACCTCTTCTGTATTAAGGGGGCTGCCACCTATGTGGTAATTTGTGGGTGTTTTGTTTTTCCTAAACGGGATGACTATGCATTTTTTGGCATTTAGCTTGAGGCCATGACTTTGACACCAGGTGTCCATCTCAGTAAGGCCCTTTTAGAGGATGTCCGTATCAGCCAGAGAGTCAATTATGGCTACCAGTTTGCAATCATCGGCGAACTTGGTTAGCCATAGCCCTCCTGTGTTGCATGTACTTCTGAGAAGTATATGCCGAACAGTAGGGGTCCCAGGACCGAGCCTTGCAGGACACCATTTGTGACTGGTTTAGAGTCGGACTTGCAGCCCGTTGTTCTTACCATGTGAGTTCTGTCTGTGAGCCAGTTGGCAACCCATCTTGTGACGTAGGTGGCAACCCATCTTGTGATGTAGGGGTTTATGTTCAGGGTGGTGAGTTTTTCTGTAATACCCAAGTGGGGAATGGTGTCGAAAGCCTTAGCGAGGTCAAGGTAGGCTGTGTGAACCACCTTTCCCTCATCTATGGCCTTGGTGACTGTCTCGAAGAAGTCAACAGACTGCCATACATTTGGTAAACACTCTGGGGGGCTGCTGAGAGACCAAAGGGTAGTACCCTGAATTGATAGTGATTGGCTCCTAGCCAGAAGCAGAGAAATCTCCGGGAGCATTTACCCATCTTTATGTGGCAATATGCGTCCTGGAGGTCTCTACAGCACATCCAGTTGTCCTTCCCCAGAAAGGGGAGGATGGACTGTACCGTGACCATCCGGAATTTTTGAGGTTTTATGAATTTGTTTAGTAAGCTGAGATCCAGGATTTGTCTCCAGTCCCGTCTTTTTGGCACTAAAAAGAAACTTTAGTAAAACACGGATTCTCTCCGGTATGGTGGGACTGGCTGGATGACTCTCTTTCTTAGCAGTTTTTCGATTTCTAAGGCTGCAGCCTCCCTCTGACTGGGTGGAACATCAGGGATTCGTTTTACGGGTCTGGGAGTAAGATCGAATGGGATATGATAGCCTCTGGATATTGTTCTCTGCACCCATGCACCCATTGTTATGAGTTGGCAGGCCTGTAGGTGCAGGGAAAATCGACCTCCGACTACTTCCAGAGGAAAGCAATCAGGCCGCTGTTCAGGAGCACTGGAAAGGTCGGCCAAAGAAGGAATCTCTAGTGCCCTGGTTGCACGGACCCCCTCTGCCCAGAAAGGTGCGTTTTCCGGATGACTTGCCCCCTCTGCCTCGGGAAGATTGCTCATCATGAGTGTCACGGAAAGATCCTTGGGACTTTCTGAACCACAATTTTTCTCCCCTCTGGTTCCTGGAGTACGATCTCTGGGGGGGTGGAAAAATATATGCCCACAGCAGACAAGGTCTTTCCGTTCTTCTCACTACGTGATAGTGTGTGCCTGACTTTGGGACTAAAAAGGGAAGATTTGTCAACAGGCGCGTTGACAAAGGAAAATTTAAAGGGATCCGTGAAGTCACACAAATGCATCCAAGTATGCAGTCTCATGACGATACCTGATGCGGCTGCTCGAGCTGCCCCCTCGGTAGTGTGAGAGATCAAGCACATCAAGGAGTTTGAGATGGATTCCAGGGTAGCTAGCTGAGGGCAACAGTATCACTCACCTCCTCAGGCAGTACCCCCACCAAAGAGGCAGACATTTCTGAGATTAGGTGTCTCTGGAGGAGAGTAGTGTGTGCCAGATAATTCAGCGACCAAATGGCAAAGGTCGCTGAGGCGTAGGCCCGCTTTCCTAGTTTGTCTATAGCAAGAGACTCCCTACCGGGGGATGAACAGTGGAACTATCTTCTGCCAGTTCCCTCTTGGTGACTGTCGCCACGACCATGGAATCAACTAGCAGCTGCTTGGACCAATTGGGATGGTCTTCAGGGGTGGATAACATTTTATCTGGCCTCCGGGGGACATGTTCTATGTTGTCCGAGGCCTTCCAGGCACCCTGTACAATAAGTTTTATAAGCTCATCCGCAGGTGGGGTCACCCAGGAAGTAGATGGCTGAGCACGGAAGGCCTGCAAGAACACTGAATCCTCCGAAGAAGGGTTGGAGTGCTTCCAGTCTCCCCTCTGTTTGAGGATCTCGAGAATGTCTCCAAATGAGACGTCTTCTGGGGGAGACCATGGGGACCCTTCTCCCGCATTGCAATTGGTGTCTTCAGTGATGGATTCCTCAGGGGAATTCAAGATGCTTCCTCTTGCAAAGTTTCTTCCGGGGTGGCTCCCCAGTGGGATCTTCTGAGGAGGACTCCGGAGAAAGGGTTCCCTTCTAAGGAAGGTCTTGCGGCTCCCGTGCTTGGGATCCCGCACTAGGGGGTTGGGACAGCTGCATGCTAGAAGGAGGTTCTGGTATCGATGCCAATGGTGCCAAATGCACACCTGGTGAAGCAAGGACCGTCTCCATCGCCTGGAAAGCAGGCCCGCCCAAGGAGGGATGGGAGCCCGGAACAGAGGACAACCTCGGAACTGGGGTCACACCCCATCCTGAGGAGCTCGGAGAGGACCGTTAGCTGCCGGGAGAGCCATGGCCGTAGATAGCGCCACCGAAAAAATAGGAGCCGAACTAGGTGCCACTGTGCTGACATCCCAATCACTGCTCTGAGAGTGTGCTGGTTCCAAGAGAGCTGTTGCACTAAGAGTAATCAGTACTGACAGGGAAGCCTCCGCTATAAAAGCTGAGACAGAATTTACCAGAATGGCCATCGGTATCGAAATCCCCGAGACATGGGAGGAGGGCGGAGGAGGATATACAGGTGAATATGCCGTGAGAGCTTCCGTTCCAAGAGGGAAGGAAGACCTATCAGAGGTGGGTAATCCTCTAGCTGCCAAAAGCTGGTCCACAACCCTCACTACTGGTGGATCTGAAGGAAGCTGCCCAATGGAGATTCTGGTCTCAAGAAATGGACTAAATTTCTGTCCTAAAAAGGGGTCATAAGAGGGAGAATATCTGGTTCTGGGAAGGTGCTCGACCTTCGGAAGCGACGGTGTCAATATCAGTGGAGCCATATAAGACATCGGCACTGTGGCTTGAGATGGTGCCGATGCAGGTACAGAAGTCGGAGCCTATGTCAAAACCAAGGTTGGCACTGTGGGGGATGGTGCCGATGCAGGTACAGTGCTAGGAGTCAGAATTAAGGCCGGCACCGAGGGAGAAGACATGGAGCCTGGTGCAGAAGTAGTCTGTGCTGAAGGCGCGGGAGATGCCCAGTGTCAACTCGGTTCTGAGGAGGACGGAGATGTAGAAACAGAGAGACTCCGTTTCTCTTTATGTTTTTTCACATCCTTAGTCTTAGGAGGTGGTGAGACCTCAGTCTCAAAAAGAGCCTCCAAGACAGGTGTTTCAGCATATCCTTCAAAATAAGCTTGTTTTTACGTTCAGCCAATGTACGGTTGCTGAAGCTAGAACAAATACCACAAGATGCATTGATGTGGTCAACGCCCAAACAATAAACACACTGGGCGTGACCGTCCGAGTTGGGCATCTTACTCCCACCCTTGTCACACTGTTTAAATCCTAGTTTTGCTTTATCAAACATAATGGAAACTACACAAAAACTATAGTCCTAAACTACAATTTAACCAACCAAAAAACAGCAGCAAGGTTACAGAAGAGTTTTTTTTTTTTTTTAACAGAGAAAAAAGGTGTACCAACAATGGTACAAAGAAATACGACAAATGGTAGGGAAAGGGCCTACCAAAAGTAGGGAAGAGGGACAGTACCAACAATGGTATGAAAAGAACTACTGAAGGTAGAGAATAGGTTTTAGTAAGAAGGTATATACATTTAAAAATGAAGAAATAATCTTAAGGGAAAACTGATTAGAGGAAGGTAATTGTACAGATAAATCACAAAAAATAAACCCCACTACACTTAGCTTGAGAAAAGGCTTGGCACGTCTGACAAGGAACATGAGAGGGGCATTGTTGGTAGGTCTTAGCTGAAAGTTTTTGGCTGGCATGATCTTGGTAATGGCCATGTCGGTTCCAAGGACGGAACTGAAGTCCTAACAATAAGGAATGAATGAATATTTACATCAGATGGATCCCTTCACTACTATCATCTTCCATGTAGAGGTAGGTAAGGAGTTTCTCCTTAGATGTTTACAGGTGACAGAGCTGAATTCACTGGTAGCAGCATTCATGGCAGGGCTTCACACTGTTTATCACTTGGGCAGTACAGACAATTTTGGCACCAGGCTTGTTTTGTTACTTAGTGACTCCTTGACCACTTGTATGGTTTTGCTGTTTTAGGCACTGAATATGGAAGATTTTTCACAATGCAAGTCAGAACTGAGATCCAGTCTCAGCAAATAACTTAGGAAGTAGGCACTCTGGCATCAGGTATCATAGGCAAGCAATGGTCTACAAGGTGGGTACACATCCCAAGCACAGGAGCTTCTAAGGAAAAAAAGTAGGTAAAAAGACGATAAATTCTAGTTGCAGACCAAGTAAGGAGGGTCTTTCAATATTATATCAAAACTCTTCAGCTATCCCTTGTCAGACCAAGCCTGGAACTGATAACTGCACTTTAGGTATCTTGCAATGACCAGGCACTGATCCTATCTTATTCTCACTCTATCAACTCTAAGTTCAGGAAAAAATAAAGCTCTTTTCTCTTTCAAAAAATAGCAGACTGCTTGATACATTTCCATCAAGCAGCTGCTGCAGTTTATGTCTGCCACACATGGAGCAATAAAGAAACTCTTCAGAGTGAATGAAATACAGACATTCAAATTCAAATACCAACTGGCTTCTGTCGATTGCGAAATCGGCAGTTACTCCCTTCACCCCACCCTAGCTACACTTCTGGGCTTGTATGAACTCCTCATTTATGTTAATTGTTAGTCTTCTGCCACTGCTCACAGTTTCTACTCTATTACGTTCTGTACCATGTGCCCACGAACTGGACTGGGGTTAGAAATGGTCTTCCACTCAGTTCATTTACTCACTTATATAACACACAAAAGTGACAGGACAGATGTGAGGTTATGCAATATGACACGTGGCAATGTATATATTCTTACACCATAGTTTTAGTGCAGTTGTGATTAGGATGTACCAAGTAATGTTTTGCATTACAAATGGAAGGAAGTCCATATGCTTGGGATGAAATGATCATATATACTGTTTCCAACTCTTCAGCTACACTGCAGCATTAATAAGACAGTAGTCAATCTCAGCTCTAACTACGGTTTATGCAAACATGAGGTTTTAGTACAGCATTTTGAATACAAAATTCTTTGCGAAATTCATGGGAAAGTATTTGCTTTTCATCGTGATACTGTGTAAATTGAAAAAGACATTAAGAGAAAAATAAAATAAACAATGAGACAGAAGTTGCATCACCCTGAATAGCAACCAAGACCACATCAATAAAAAAATCAAGCCCTAACTTTGCAAAGAGTTAAAAAAAATATGGAGCAATCCCAAAGACAATGACACGTTGAAGGGCTTACTTTAATTCACAATATTTTTTATTTAAATATAATATATAGTAGCAATTATAATGGTGAGGGACTTCTATTTCATGGGTCACTCCAATGTGTATAAATGGTTGGAACTTCAGGGCAACTACCCTCTGGTACCAGCTAATACAGTTTCTATAAGTACTACATACTTGAAGAATATCACATTTACAAGTCTGTAGCAAATGATGACAGACATTTATGAAACCCTATAATGAGAAAAAAGGTCAACTACCCTCTGGTACCAGCTGCTGCAATCTCTGTGAGTATTACATATTTGAAGAAAATCTCATTAACAAGTCTGTAGCAAATGATGACAGACATTTATGAAACCCTATAATGAAAAAATACAGTTGTTAGATCTTTCCCCATAACAGTAGATGTTCTACTTCTCACTGCTGCAGTGCTCTTTACTCTTGGGATATCCCACTGAGGATAGCCTAAAGTCTGGCCAGCATACCAAAGTCATTACATCTTCCAGGCTTCATACATCAGATGCATGTCCTACATGCAAGGTATGAGGTACATATGCGAAATACAGACGCCCAATCCTTAGAAGTGAAGTGCCCCAGAAGAACCACAGTAACCACAGAAAAGGCAATTATATGTACACTGTGAAGGGAAGAAGGAGAAAAGGACGGAAAAAAGACCTCTCGACCAGAAGGATGGCAACAAAAAGTAAGAGTGTGTGCGGAGGAGAGAGAGAGAAAACACTGCAACAGTGATAAGTAGGACATCATCTTCCATGGCAAGATCTTACACAACTGTACTATATTCTTCCTCATCACTGCTGCTGTATTCTTTGCTCTTCGGACAGTACAAAAGCTACTGCAAAGTCTGGGAGGAGGAAGGCAAAAAAGAGTGCTCCACAGACTCATGTAGGATTGCCCTGGCAAAACACATGATGGCTCTTGAAATGGCATTAAATTTGTACTGTTTGGTAAAGGTGTGATCAGAAGACCACCTAGCATCTTCCAAGATGGATCTAGTTTCCAAACACTTGCAAAATGCACCAGAAGCAGCCCCTGTCCTGGTAAAATGAGCACAATAAGAGGAAGAAAGTTGTTTGGCAAGAAAAGAATAGCAAAAACTATGGTCTAAGAAATCCAGCAGGAGATGGTTTGCTTAGACGCTGCCAAACCCAATTTCCTGGCATAAAGTAAATAAAAAGTTGCTCAGATTTCCAAACTTTTTGTCTTGTCCAAGTAATATCTGATCTGTCTATGTAAATCCAAGGTGTGAAGAACCCTCTCACTAGTAGTCTGTGCAGAAGGGAAAAAAAGAAGGAAGATGAATGGACGGATTAATTTGCAAATCTTATCCTTGGGCATAAAAGAAGTACTGGTACAAACAGACATCCTGTCCTTGTGGGAAAAAAAAGGAGGAGCTGCTATGAGTGCTTGAAGTTCAGAAGCCTTCTTGGGAGAACAGTCACCAACAATACAGTCTTCCAAAGTACAATGTTGTAGGGAAGAAGAAAAAGCACTATCAAAAGGGGACAGAGTCAATTTTTCAAGAACAAAATTAAGGTTCCAAGGAGGAGGAACAGACTTCTCTTAGAAGCCCAGTATGAAGCATGCATTTTAAAAACTGACTTCAAAAATAGAAGCCAAAGATGAATTCAAAGGGAGACAGGTGGAAACAGCTGACAAACTAACAGATGAATATGCCAAACCAGAATTGAGAAATTTGCACAAATAAGACAGGAATATAAAGACCACTGCAGAAAAAGGGTCAAGTCATGCTTGAGACACCAAACAGTAAATCTCTTCCATTTAATCACATAGGGTTTTCTAGTAGTGGGGTTTCTGGCATCCTGCAAAATCCAAAGCACAGCCTCAGAAAAGCGGTGCCTGAAAGTAATCAAAACCCTATAAACTGTCAGCTGAAATGTGTACAAGTCAGGATGAATGAGAGAGCCCTTGTCTTGTGTGAGAAGATCCATGCTGTGAGGTAACTTGTGATGAATGCCCCTGGGCAGGTGAAATAGGAGGAGGAACCAGTGCTGTCTGGGCCAAAAGGGAGTCACCAGAGTTTGGGTGTGTCCCACATGATCTTGTGCAGGATCTGTGGTAGTAAAAAAAAAGAAAGGATAAGCATACAAAAGCATCCCCTGCCAAGAAAAAGACATGGTGTCCACTTTCCAGGCCACAGGACTTGGCACTCTGGAACTGAACTGCGGAAGTTGGCTGTTCAAAGAGAAGCCAAAAAGATCCACCTGAGGAGTACCCTACCAATGTACAATGTCCAGAAACACCTCCCTGTGGGGTATCCATTCATGAGGATTTGTACTGGACCTGCTCAGAGAGTCTGCTACAAGATTATGCTTTGAAGGGATGTAAACTATCTGAAGAACCAAATGCCTGACTCCAAAATCTCAAGCCTAAACAGCCAGTCTACAAAGGTAAGATTTTGTGCCTCCTTGCTTTTTGACGTACCATATGACTGTGGCTTTGTGTAAAAAGATTTAGAGGACCTGGAACCCACAGGAAGTGAAATGCCTGGAGAGACAGAAGAGCCCCCATCTCCTTGATAAGGTCTGTCAGTAGTTGCTTGGACTAAAGACCCTGAAATTTCAGGTTGGTGGAGGATGTTCCCCAAACCATGATCAGAAGCATCCATGTACAGTTCCGGAGTAGGGAGAGGAACCTGAAAAGGCAGACCTGGTTTCAGGGAACTCTCATGAATCCCCCAGCGGAACTCAAGCTTGAAATAAGGTAAGAAACGGACCGAATACTCCAGAGGGAGACAGTGCTGGAGCCAAACAATCATGAGATACCATTGGAATTTTCTAATGTGGAGTTTGGCAAAAGGAAACATGGGAATGGTGGATGTCATGTACTTCAGGGCTTGGAGAAACTCCACTACAGGAAGGACTGGAAGTAAGTAGTCAAACAGAGGACCTTGGGAAGTGGGAGACAAGCCAACATTGGAATGGTCTGAATCCTGCAACCCCAAAACACATGACCCTGAGGAGTCAATAGAGATGTTTTGAGATTGATGGTCAACACCACACTGCTCAGCAGTAGTATAGTGAAGTATAGATTGTGAAGTAGGAGCTCCACACAGGGGGTTTAAATAAAAGGGTCATCCAAGTAAGGGAATATATGAATTCCCTTAAGTCTACAGAAGGCTACCACAGAGGTGAGACATTTGGTAAAGACCACTGGAGCTGTAGGCAAAGCAGAGAACTCATAATAAGAGAAAGAAACAGAAAAACAAAAACTTACCTAAGAGAGGGTGAATAGGAATATGTAGGTAAGGATCCCTCAAATCCATTGATACCAGAAAAGCTTGAAGAAGCAACAGATGGAAAAGTGTCTGAAGAGACAACATCCTGAAGAAATGGATCTTGAGAAAGTTGTTGAGAAAAGAAAGATCTAGGATGATTCTCCAAAGACCCTCCTTTCTGGGAGCCAAAAATGTACTGGAATAAAAACCGGTTCCTTGCCGAGGCAAAGGACTTCTGAAGAGGGAGCATGTATCGGAAAGTTAGCCAGATAGGGGAACATTTGAATTCTTGAGTGTGACAGAAGGCTACAACAGGTGCTAGGTATTTTGTAAACACTCTTGGGGATGTGAAAAACTCAAAAGGCAGAGCAGTAAACTGAAAATTCGAGGAGCCAGAGAAAAACCTGAGGTATCCCCTGCAGGGACTGGGATGTGCACCTAGGCATTCTTCAGATCCAATGAAAATAAGAAAGCCAGTGGCAGAATGAAAGGAAGTGTCTGAAGGGACAGCCTTTTGAAAAAGGGAACCTTTAGGTATGTGTTCAGGGTAGATAGGTCTAGAATGGGTCTCCACTGTCCTTTTCTTGGTACTAGAAAAACCCTGAAATTAAACAATTTTCCTCTGAATTATTTTCAGACTTGCTCAATGTTCCCTTGATCCAATAGTTCTTGAATGATGGGGATCAAAAGGTAAATTTGGTTTTGAGGAGGAGGAGGAGGGATATACCTCTCGGATGGGGAATGTTTTTCAAATACATGGCACAGCATTCTCTGATGATGGAGAGAAACCATTTGTATGGGGTAATAGTTTCCCATCTAGCTAGAGAGAGTGACATCATCATCTTAGTTCGGCTGTACCCATTAGGGGTCGCCACAGCGGATCATCTGTTTCCATTTCTTCCTGTCCTCTGCATCTTGCTCTGTCACACCAACCACCTGCATGTCCTCCCTTACCACATCCATAAACCTTATTTTAGGCCTTCCTCTTTTCCTGTTACCAGGTAGCTTCATCCTTAGCATCTTTTTCCCAATATACTCAGCATCCCTCCTCAGCACATGTCCAGACCAACGTAATCTTCCCTCTCTGGCTTTGTCTCCAAACCTTCCAACATGGGCTGACCCTCTAATATACTTATTCTTAATCCTGTTCACCCTCATCACACCCAGTGCAAATCTTAACATCTTTAACTCTGCCACATCCAGCTCTAACTCCTTCCTTTTTGTCAGTGCCACTGTCTCCAACCCATATAACATAGCTTGTCTCACTACCCTCTTGTAGACCTTCCCTTTCACTCTTACTGGTACTCGTCTGTCACAAATCACTGCTGACACTCTTCTCCACCCAATCCATCCTGCCTGTACCCTCTTCTTCACCTCTCTTCAACACTCACCATTACTCTGAACTATTGATCTCAAGTATTTAAACTCATCCACCTTCACCACCTCTACTCCTTGCATCCTCACCATTCCTCTATCCTCCGTCTCATTCACACACACATATTCTGTCTTAGTCCTGCTGACCTTCATTCCTCTTCTCTCTAAAGAATATCTCCATCTTTCCAGGGTCTTCTCCACCTGTTCCCTACTCTCACTACAGATCACAATGTCATCTGCAAACATCATAGTCCACGGGGACTCCTGTCTGATCTCATCTGTCAACCTGTCCATCACCATTGCAAATAAGAAAGGGCTCAGAGTTGATCCTAGATGTAATCCCATTTCCATCTTAAACGCATCTGTCACTCCCACTGCAGACCTCACCACTGTCACACTACCCTTGTACATATCCTGTAACACTCTTACATACTTCTCTGACACTCCAGACTCCCTCATACAATACCACAACTCCTCTCTAGGCACCGTGTCATATGCTTTCTCTAAGTCTACTAAAACACATTGCAACTCCTTCTGACCTTCTCTGTACTTCTCCATCAACACTCTCAGAGCAAACCAAATCTGTAGTGCTCTTTCCCGGCATGAAACCATACATCTGATCACTAATCATCACGCCCCAGTCTTTGGGAAAAATGGGAGGGGCTGGGGAGGGGCGAAGGGGTGCTACAGAGTTAGTGAAACTTTCGCCACCAAAGGGTGGCCTCCCAGCTGGGATTTCTCTCTGTAGTTTATCAAAGCATCTTTTTCTAGGAGTGTTTATTTCTGAACTCCCCTAGGATCCCTTCTAATTAAGGAAGTAGATTTGGCTGGATAGTTTCTATGGTATCTAGGAACCAAGCAGTGTAGGATCTGCCTACAATCTTTCATGGTTTTACCTTGATATTGGACAGTTTTTAAGACACTGCCACCCTTGGCAAGTTTTGTCCAGGGTAAATCAAGAATTTTAGATTTGAAATCCTCAGGCATAGGCTGATTTGTGAAGCCATACATATCTGCATATAACAGATCCAGTGGCAGCTGCGCTACAAGAAGCGTCTACAGCACTGTAATTGCACTTGAGTTTAATGCTTTTATTGCTCTTAACAGAACCACCCTCTGTAACCACTCCCTTGCTCCAAATAACCTGATTATATAAAAATGAATGTTTTTGATGCTTTTCATTATACTCAACTAGGATCGCTTGTTTGTGTGTTTCAATAAAGGATATTCCATTTTTAACTCATCTGTGGACTACCTACTATTTTCTATTTTATTAATTTGTAATACTATTTTACAGTTCGATTTTTATAATGAACTAGGTGCATAAGATAATTTAAGGACTGAACTTCACACTCTCCACACTTGGAAGTTTCTTCTTGGCTTACTTTTACACAAATACTTATGAACCTCAGGGACTTTATAAAATATGTCTGGCTTCTTAGGGGCTGCAAATATATACAAAGGGACAGCTAAAACAGGAGGGACTGAAGAAGGTCTGGGGGTGAGTCCATTTTCAAAAGTTCATAGCTCTTTTGAACCTCAGTAAACTGGGAACAATCCCACTTAAAGTGTTCCAGCATATGGAGCACTGTATCCCCAAAATATAATTCTTCAAAAGGAGAATCAGGGGATAATGAATCTTCTTCATGCAACCCCAGATCAATTCAAGAGCAGATCTGGGAGGAATATGCCAAGGAGTCTTCACCAGAATCCAACTCTTCATCAGAACAGTCAGAATCCGTAGGCCTTTTAGAAGGGGTCTAAGACCAAGGACAGATGACCCCTGTGAGGGTTTCAAGAACACAAGGGCATTAAACAGCCACTGAGTAAAGTCCTGCTACTCTTTGTTAGGATCCTTAGCCACTGAAGCCACGTTTAGTTTTTTTGTTTCTTTTTAAAAGGAACATCTGATTTAACAAATAAAGGAGGTTCTGACCTGTACCTAGACTCAATGAGGGTACAAGGCACCGCTTCCCTAACTAATTTTTGGGGAATCACCCAGGCCTCTTGGTTCCCCCTATACATCTGTACCAGATGTATGCACAGTCTCAGTAGACATGAGGCCAGGTAGCTCACAGTCTGCCTCCAACTGGACCAGAGCAGACAGAACTGGTGTCGGCTCTGGAAGATTCTCAAATTCTTCATCAAACCAATGGGAAAATTCCAGTGGAGGCTGGACAACAGAAGGATCAATATCTGCCTTTTTAGCTTTTATCTTAAGGGACAGCTGAACTTCAGACTGGACAGATATGACCTTGGTACCCTGAGCAAAAAGCTTCAGACACTGTTTTTCCAAATAAAAAGAGAGGGACAACAGATGACTGCATAGTGTCTTAGTAGCAACACCTGACAAATCTCACACTGTGTACTGTCGTGTCTAGCACCCAAACAAAAACAGCACGTCTCATGTCTATCTTTATGGGGAATCTGCCTCCCACACTCCCATTTTCCATTCTTGGATGACATGAAAACAAACTACAAGGAGACAAAAGCAAAGGAGGGAACTCCAATGGGTCACTTATCTTCAAAAGACTTCGTAGATAAACCAGCTGGGTGAACTGTGAACAAACCAAATTTAGAGATAGTGTTTGGACTGGCAGCAGACACGTTCTGAGGATTAGGCATCCATATGTCACTTGTGTATCTTACTCCTTGTACGTATCTAATGTACAATGCCTAGAAGCCCCATAAAGACTTTGGTGTGCTGGTCGGACATTAGGTTATCCTCCTATCCTCACAGGATATTCCAAGAGTAAAGAATACTGCAAAGTGATCATGCTGAACATAATGTTTCATAAGGCCCATGCGTCATGTCATTTCAACACATTATAGACTTACCGTCCATGGGTTATAATGAGTTCTACAGCCTCATCTACTCTTGCTCTTAATGAATCTTCACTGGCTAGTAACAGTAACAACTGTGCAGGGGACAATTCAAGCAGCATCCCTGTGATCTTGCTTGCAAAGGCCTAAAAATAAATATGAAGAATTAGTAATGACAAACTAAAATATTACATTCACAAAAAAACTAGAATGTGATGTCAGAAAAGTTCATCTGGTCTAACCAATCAGCTCATTCATCAACCTACTGGATAAGCTGCAGTTCCTAACAGGCGGACTAATTCCACTTTAAAATAAGACTACCTTTCATGTTGAAAGAGAGACCTGTGGCTATTCCCCCAATCCCTACATGGTAAATGCATTCTGATTTTAGTTGCATTAGTGTTCACCTCACCATGACCAACTTTGTAGGGACAGAAAAGCAAACATTTTATTTATTCGCTCAATTTTTTATTTTATATCTTTTTTTATTCTGACATTTGTTAACCAGGTTAGTCTAAACACAAGCCCATTTTCAGTAAAGGCTTGAGGAGAAAAGCTCCATACAGACATACTGACATACAGTAATATTAATTACACAAAAATCTGATAAACGACATGCATTTGAGAATAAATCACACGTACAGCAAGCACATTTTAAATACAATTTGTTAGAATTAAGATAAACCAGAAAATCTAAAAATATAATTTGTTAGGCGTAAAAAGCAGAATCATACATGGCTTCCAGTGGTAAAGTGAGACAAGTTATTAAGATAAAGAAAGAGAAAGTCAGGAAATATAAGCACACTAAGACAAAAAGAGGGAGAGTCAGGGGTGAGAGGGGACAACTAGACCAAATAATATGTAGTATTATGTGTTGGAAACGGAGAGAAGGGAAAGGTAAACAACGTAGGTAATATATTATAGAGTAAGGAGTAGCAGTAAGGACGAAATCAGGAGAAAGGGAGGGGGGTTTAGGATAATCATAGGTAATAAGAAAGATGGAAAAAAGGGGGAGTTATGTGGGGGCTTTGGCAGGAGCAAATGCAGGAACTGAATAGACTGTCTGTGTTTTTTTGAAAATGTTACTATTAGTTATAGCTCTGATGCTTAGTGAAAGTTGTTCCAGGCAAGGGCAGTTGAGTAGCTGTATAAAAAGTTGGCCAGTAGTTTTGTTGGGTTTATAAACTTCCAGACATTGGTCTAAGCTACTAAGAGTGTGTTTGGGAGTAGGGTGTTTCATGTATATATGCAAAAAAAATTTTTTTTTTTATTTTCTGTTTGCATACTCCCTTATTTTATGAGGATTGGTAGGACAAATAAACATGTAAAATTTAAAGCCTTAAACTCTTAAGTTAAGTGACAGCTCAGTGCACTTTAATTCTGAGATTTTTATATATTTTTTCCAAACTGCACCAATAGAAATGAAATATATTCACAAATCAGTACACAAATCGCAAATATCAGTTTTATGCTACACTGGAAATGTCTTTGTAATTCTGAGCAACACAAATGTCAAACAGTTTGGGAAAAAATAAGCCTAGTAAAAACGAACATTCATAGGTAGTAATCTCAAGTTTACATCAGATCATTTACAGTACTATAATGTCTTTTTAGTGGTTCTGTGACTTTGTCAATGGTGTTCAATGACCTGATATACCAGCTTTTGCTGTTCCTCGTTGTGAATTAACACTCAACAAAAGTCAGTTGCTAATCCGACTGCTCGTTCGGTACAGTCACCAATAACTCTCAAAGCTGTAACAGGTTGTTTCACAATGATAAAGTCAGGCATGTCACTCCATGCTGCAGGATCAGATGTTAGGAAAGATGGGTTTATGTTGACAGCAGTGAACAGATTCATTGATCGTTCTGTTGTGAAGTCAGATAAGGTTGTGCCCTGGAAACTGGCAACAGCTTTTGCATTGACTCTTCTTATGATTCAGGCGATCCTGTATCTACTGTGCTCACTTCTTTGACAGGCTGTCTACCAGTTACTAAATTCTGGTGGTATTTTGATATGTTTGCTGCTGCATCATCTTCATTTTCATGTTCACTACTGTCTTCTGTGTCTGTCAGCTCTCCAGCTTCTCTGTTTCTTTCAGCTGTTCTTTATCAATGCGCTTTAATTTCTTCCTGTAGTTTTTCCTGTCCATTTGTTTTTTGAATTCAATGTCCTCTCCAGCAATTATTTTTCTGTCTGTACGTTGATCTTGTAGAAAATCCCAGTCTTCTTGAGTCTTTATCAATAATTCTGCATCAGCATCCTGATTCTACAATGCTTCTCATACAGACTTTTGAGTTTTGCCACTGCATTCGGCTTCTGCGTTGTAGGTATGCTAGCTAACTGCCATAACTGCAGAACTTCATAAACAGCATTTGAACAACTTGCTGAAAGAGTTATCTTGTTTTTAAGATCACAGAACAGTCTGCGTAAAACGTGACTGTTGGTTGGAACCCGATTTGAGCAAGTTGAGATATTAAGGGCAGGTAACGTCTGGCCAACAAGCCAGACATCAGCACCATCTCTGGTTGACTTTCTCACGGAGCTCATGGTTCACCATAACTGCAGAACTTCATAAACAGCATTTGAACAACTCGCTGAAAGAGTTAACTTTTTTTTAAGATCACAGAACAGTCTGCGTAAAACGTGACTGTTGGTTGGAACCTGATTTGAGCAAGTTGAGATATTAAGGGCAGGTAACTGCTGGCCAACAAGCCAGACATCAGTACCAGCTCTGGTTGACTTTCTCACGGAGCTCATGGTTCACCATTAGGGGGACTGGGCTCTATCAGTTAACATTAACTCTGCCAGCCACACATGCAGAAACTATATGAACTGATAAATCATCAAAAGTAATTAAATATAATGTTTCACTCTGCACAGTGTAAAGAGGACACAGCATAGCATTTTGAACAATGAAAATAGAATTAAATAGTGCACAAGGCTTTAAATAAGTAAAGTAGGTTGCAGGAGGTTATGGAAGCTCAAGTAAAACTGACTGGAGATAGATAAATACAACACTGGAATGCAATTAGCGGTACTGGAAACAGTGCGACTTTTTTACATGCTGTGAGCTGTCACTTAATGAAGTCAGACAATTCTATTTTTTTGCATACATACACAACTCACCAAACCTCACATTTTAGAAACATATGCAAAATGATTAGAGAAAAACAATTTTTTGAAACACCCTAGCTTGGGGTGAGGAAGGATACGAGAGGGGCAGAAAGTAAATTTGTTAAGAATGGAGCGAGTAAAGAGCAATTGGGAAAGCAGTAGTTGGGGGAATTCTGGCTAGTGCAATTACAGGAGAGAGAAGCAGTGGTGTGAGTTAAAGGGCTGGTTGGCAGCGAACCTGGCAGTTTTGTTATGAGTGAGTTCTAGCTTGGTTTTCAGTGAAGTTTGCATGTTGGTTAAGACGAAGATGCATACAGTAGGGCTGGGGAGGAGGTAGCTATACGCAAGAGAAAGCCTGGAGTCCTTAGATAGGAATTTTTTATTCCTATATACCAAGCCCAGTTTTTGCTGTGCTTTATTATACAGCTTTGCATGTGCAGATCAAATTGATCCATCGATAATTGATCCATCGATAATGATACCTAGGAGCTTTGTGTGAGTTTCCACCTTAATTGCTGTTAGTAACAGATATGACAGCAAAAGTAGATTTGTGATGTCTGGGGGGTTTTGGGAGCAACAGGAGTTTTGTTTTATTAGGATTGAGTAAAGTTTGGTTTTTACCCATATTTCAAAAGATTTGAAGCAGTTTTGGATTAAAGTTTGTAGGTCAGTGAGATTGTCTGAGGTGGAGATTGTGGAATTGTCGGGGTACTGAATGACAGGAGAAGTGAGGGCAGGAGATGTAGAGAGAGAGTTAATGAAGATGTTGAAAAGAAGGGGGCCTAGAACACAGCCCTGAGGTTCACCCATTTGGATAGGGAAAAAAGGGAGAGGAGGAGGAGGAAAGCCACTTAACGGACTGAAACCTATTAGTAAGGTAGCTGTAAAACCAGTTCACTGTAGGGTTAGTCAGACTGAGGTCAGGTAGTTTGGTGTGAGAGATGGTGTTGAAGACTTCACATAGTTAAGGAATAGACAGGAGACCAGTTTGTTGTTGTCTACGGCTTTGGAAATGGCATCAGTGAAAGAAATTAGGGCTGCTAATGTGCTATGATGTGGGCGGAAACCATCTTGGGTAATAGTGAGAAATTTTTTCCTAGAAAATATAATATAGGAGTTGCTTGTGTACTATGGATCGTTCAAGAATTTTAGGACATAGGATAGCTATGGATCTGTAGTTGGAGGGGTCTGTGGAGTGGCCTCTTTTGTGAATAGGTTTGTTTGTGTCTTTTGGCTTTTCCCGGTTAGGGGTTGCCACAGCGGAACTCCGGTCCGCTAATGACTGGTAGTTGATTTTTACGTGCAGAGTTACCAGCCCTGATGCACAACCTTCATTGAAGGTACGCCCATTCATGCATGTCTCCACACAGAAGACGCTCTTGCTGAGAATCAAACTGGACAGCGTCTAACTGTGAGGCGACAATGCTACCGCAGCACCACCACCGCGGGTCCTCTTTTGTGAAGAGGTATAATGTAGAATTTCTTCCAGATGGCAGTGACTGTGGATTCTTGCATGCATCTATTCATCAGTATAGAAATTAGGAAGGGTATTGCGGTAGCAGCAAGTTTTAAGAAGAGAGAACGAAGATTATCAGCAGAGAGAGAGAGAAGAGTTTTGGTTTGCTAAGTAGATGAGAAGGAGATATTGTGAATTGGTGAAGGGGGTGTAGAGGAGAGGTTAAGGGAGTTGTTTTTCTTAGTTAATTTGCTGAAGGAGTCGAAATAAGAGTTGAGAAAGGTAGCAGTTTCAAAGGGAGAATTATTTGGACAGAGGTGTGGAGTACAGGGGGTACCTGGGTGGAGAATGTTTCTGATTGTATTCCAAAATTTTGGGGGGGTTGGTGTGGTGGTTTACTTGAGGCTTATGACAGACGTTTTTCAACAGTTACATGTTTTTTTGGTAAGATTCCTGAGTTCTTTACAGGTTTGGAGGGGAGTATGAGATTTGGTTCTTGGCCAGTTTTTCCAGGCAATATCTCTCTTGTGCATTAATGAATAAGTAGACTGAGACAGCCAGGAAGCAAAAGAGGATTTTACGCTTACTTTCCTGGGGGGAGTGAGGGAGTTGAGAGTGCCAAAGAATACCTGGTTAAATTTAAGTTCAGTGTCTTCTAGGACTAGGTCGAAGAGGAAGTACCAATTTACAGAGGAAAGTCTATTGTTAAATTCTATGGGACTGACGTTAGGGAGTTTACAACAGTCTTTGAATTTGTAAGTCCTGTTTATGTGACATAAGAATCTTTGGATGGAGGTAGGCAAGTGGTCACTTAAGGTATCACGCAGTGTGCTCGGGTTGTGGCAAAGATCACGGTTAGACTTTAGAATCCAGTCTAGAATACTGCTAGAGTTAGTTGACATATGGAAGCGGGCAGGGGTAGAGATTAGTTGAAAGAAGTCTTAAAGATTTATGCTAGAGTTAGAGGAGTCGGTGTTTAGAGTATTCAAATCTATATCACCACCCAGTATTATTGTTTCGCAAGATACAGTGTGAGAGATACAGGAAAGAATTTGTTCAAGGATGGGGATATTATTACCTGAAGGAATATACAGGGTAGCAATTGTGAGTTGTTTTATAGCCGTTTAGTTTGCAATTTATTATTAGTAACTCGGCAGGGTGGAAGGTGGGGGATGAGATGTAGACAGTGGGGACATGTGAAGTTGAATGGAGTGGAGTATAACATTGTCACCTTTTTTGTGGGTTCTATCAAGGCGGAATATGTTGTATCCAGGGGGTAGAATTTCAATGTCATTGATATGGGGTTTAAGCCAGGTCTCGGAGAGAGTTACTACATCTGGATTGTGTTGTGCTATCCATGCGTGGAATTCAGCGACTTTGTTGATAATACTGTGGATGTTTACTGAGAGTATGGTTAAGCATTTAGAGTTAGAAGAGGGGTGAGGGGAGTAGATGGAGTGGGGGGTTAGGGGGAGAGGGTGGTAGGATGAGGGTGAGCGGAGAACAGAAAATATTAAGTCCAGGTTTGGGATGTATAAAGCCAGAAAGCAACAGATTTTGTGAGAACAGAACTTGTGCAAGACTGGTAATGTGGCAGATGTCATATTAAGGTTTGGCTTTTTGGGGGAGTGAAGGGTATTGGGCTAGTTTAATCTTGAATAAGAGTAAGTTGGAAGGGTTGAATAAAGAGAGAGCCATTGGGAGTGTTTGGAGTGTATCTTTAGTCCTTAGAGGGTGAGTGAGAATAGGGGGTAAGTTAATGGGAGATAGATAGTGTAGTACTGTAAGAAGTGAGGAGTTTGGGAAGTATAAGAGGAGGTATGGCAATAAAAAAAGAGAAGCAAGTTGATTTAATGAGATGGAGGTCGGGAGGAGTGGTTAGCAGTGGGTTTCAGTACAACAGACAGTGCAATGAGCAGGTGGAAGTGTTAAGTTGGGAAAAGTGAGGTGAAGGCAGTTGGAGGAGGAGGGCTGAAGGAGTGGGGCCAAAGTATGCAGTGTATAAATGTAAATTATGTGGGGATGGGTGGGAAGTGAGGGTAGGGGAGATGAACGGCACAGGTAGGACTAGGCCGGAAAACCGCATCTGCAAGAACCAATCAGGAAACACAGGTAATTGCTAGGCACAAGCTGCAAGGTTTCCAAGTTAATGTAATGTTCCTCAAACAGTAGGGGCAGTTATTTCTAAGTTAGAAGGCAAGGATACTTTAGGTTGAAAGTAAAATGCAGGTAAAATAAAATGCTTAAATGATTAATGTTGAGGGAGGTTGGTAGGGAACTGCAGTTAGATACCAATTTAGTAATTGGTCATTATTATTCTTAAGCTAAGTTAAACTGGGGGGTGGGGACCCAGGAATGTGTTTCCCAGCTAAGCATGCACGACACATTGAGTTCACAGTTACATTTAACAGAGAGCAGTACAAGGCAAATTACTCACTTAGTGATACTTGAATGGTAAAAATTCACTCTGTGCTGATTTGCTGCTATATGAGGCTTCAGGGATGAGAGCTTTGGCAGCTGAGGAGCCTGGGTGAAGGAGAAGTAGCTTGCAGAGCAAGGAGGACTAGTTCCTCCTTTTTTCTTGTCATTGGTTGGCAAAATAGCTCACTCCTCCACACCAAGCTAATTAAATCTCCCATTCTACATTTGCCTTTTTAAAATTTTAAGTTTAAATCTCCATTTATGTTTTAGTATAGTCTGTTATACTGACATAAAACACTTGTCTAGATACTCAATAGCATGGAGTGATCTTACACTGACATCAAATATTTACATGGCTTATTCACATTACCAAAGCTGCATCTTCAATCTGCCGGCTGTTTTTCTTGTGTTTTATCTTAAACACACCACTTCTGCAACATATTAAAATACTAAGTATGAAAACAAAAATAGCTCATCCAAAACGTTGCTAACTCTGCTATGAAAAAATAAACTGGCATCATATCAGATGATTTATAAAAGGATTATTTGCTGATCAAGTCCTAGGTGGAATTCATTCCCTTCATTCTCACAACTGTGCATACTAATCAAAAGATGTCAAGCTTCGTTCCTACAGATGATGTGATGTCACTTGCCAAATGAATCCAAACAGTCTGCCACTAACCACTACCAAACACACATCCTGAAAATGAGGAAATAAAGATTAAAAACCCACACAGACAACCAAGTAATATGAAGTATATACTTACTCAACTTAAAAGTAACTCAGAACTAGAAGAAGTGAGTTACATAAGCACTGTGAGAGCATATCTGTGACATATCACAGAATCATGGGAAGTAACCTAACAGATTAACTGACAGTTATAAAAAAAAAGTGTCAAAGGTCAAACTCTGAGATACAGTTACAAGAAAAGGATGCCCAACGCCTGGAGTCTTGGACAAGGTAAGAGTGCTTTGTGAAGGCATGCACCAATGGTCAAATGGTTGCAGCAAACATATCTACAATGGACACAACCAAGCAATGAAGTTAGACAGAGTGGACTCCTCAAAGGGTTTGTTCAGTAACTACAAGCTATTCTATATCTGGAGTGAAGGGCACAAACTACTGTTCAGTCTTCCTAAATTAAAAGCACCACTTCAGGTAAAAATATGACCCGAAGTCTCTTCTGTCCATTCATCAAAGAATGGGATAGAGTCCCCAACTACCATGAAACTTGGGAGTCTCATGGAAGAATATTCCAAAGGGCAGCCAAACTAATGGAGGCTCTAGACTTTGACTGTAACTCCAACTTGCAATGTGATATGAAGGTATGGACAATGGACCAAACAGCTGCAGCACAAATGTCATCAAGTGGAGAAAAATGCAGTGGAGGCGGCCATCAACCTAGTCCAGTGAGCTTTAGGAGGTTTAGATAAATAATCCATTTTCTCTGTTAACACATGAAATACAATCAGATAACCATTGAGAAAGAGTCACTTTATACACCCCCTTCCCAGTTTGGTTGTGGAAAAAGAAATAAACTAACCAGTTTTTCTACTCTTGTAGGTCAGAGCATCCCCCCTCTGACCCCCCCCTCCTGGGCGAATGAAACATCTGCTGCACGGGATCCCTATGGTAAACGTTTTCCCATTTCACTTCTAGACAGAGTTCCTTTATTTTTGGTCCAAAATGTATCAAGGCTTTACAGGAAGCATTGATAAAGGACATTTTAAAGTGCACCTCAAAATCACACAGTGCAGCCAGGTGTGCCGCTTGACAATTATGCTTGTGACCGCAGCTCTTTAAGTGCCATCTGTTGCATTTATAATATGAAGCATAAATACACAGACACAGTTCAAAGTGACTGGGGGGGGGGGGGGGGCAACTGTGAGTCGACAGATTTCCTCTCTTCCATAGATTAGGACCCAGAGAGAGATACCGAGAGTTCCACAGTCAAACCCCTCTGGGAGTGCGTTACCAGTGTTAAGTAGTTCAGCACCCTAAGCGCAAAGGTTGCCAAGTATAAACTTGCTTCTCAAATCTGTCCAGTGTCCAAGAGTCCATGCTCAGGGGATGGATAGTGGAGCCTTCCTTGGCAAGCTCCTTTTTAGTTGTCACCACCACAAAATCAACGGCGGGACCCTTGCTCAAGTAAAGGTGATTCTTTGTGGAAACCAGAAACTTGTCAAATTCAATTGGAATCGGTTCAGCTACATCCAACTTCTTCCATGCCCACTTATAGATTTAGATCAACTAGTTCGCCTGCAGGAGGAAATAGTAGAAATGCCAGCCCCAAAAGCTCTGAGAAATACTCACTCCTCCTGGGATGCGGCTTCCAAGAACCAACCTGCTTTCTGCCTAAACAGTTACAGGACTTCACCGAATAAGACATCCACAAGGGGAGATCTGGTGGACTTGCTCACTCTTATCAAAGTCAGTATCTTCGCTTAAAGACTCCTCAAGGGAATCAATGTGCCTCTTTTCCCACAAATGCTTATAACAGAACTCTCCAGTGGGGTACTGTGGAGAAGACGTGGAAGATGAACTTGAGTCCTCAAAGTAGATTTACACAAGACTTTTAGGGGGTGGCTGTCTCAAAGGGATACAAGGTGTAGGATCAGGACCCATGGAACTCCTGTGAGGGAGGGACTGATTCTATCAGGAGTGCTCCTTAGAGCAAGACAGCACTGCCTTGAACGCTCTGAAAGCAGAGGTCGAGACAGGATCAAATCTCCTCCTGTAGGAGCTATAGCACTCAAGGATTGGTCCCGGAGCACAGCTAGACTCGGCTCCAATGTTAACGGCATATCTGAGCTGTCAAGTGCCAAAGCTAAAAGGGGAAGGGACTGCTTTGAGAACCATGGAGTGGAGTCAGCCCCCCCCCTCCCCAAATCAGACACCGGCAAATCGGTTCCGAGTTCTACCAAAGTCCTAGTCACTTTGTGCTGAGTGGATCAGATATCACTGGAGATGACGAAGACCAGGTCATCGGTTGTGATGTAGACATACCCCAGATACCACTGGAGATGACGGACACCAGTTCATCGGTTCTGATGTAGACATACCCTGGGTAATACCTGTACCAAACAGCAATGAGTCTGATGGACAGATTGAGGAAGGACAAATAACTTCATGAGAGAATGGGTCCACATGTCAGAACCAAGCTGGACTTGGGTCCTGCGGCACTTCCTCATAATTCTACTCATGCCACTTCAAAAAGGCTCATGGAAGACTGCACTTATCACAGCAATGAAGTAGTGGAGGAAGGTCTGGATAAGCAGAGGAGAGGCCTCTCCTAAAAAAGGGATTGCAGCCTGGGTGAAACGGGCTCAGGAAAAAATTCTGCTTTCAGGAGGGAAGGATTGCTGGATCCAAGAAAGATGGGGTCCAATCCCAGGGTCGGAACCCAAGACTTGGAAATCTTTGGGGTTAGAGCTGAGGAAGGTGAGTGATCGGGTGCCCACTTTTTAGATTTTTTTTTACTTCTTTTCTTTTTTTTAGGCTTGTCTTAGTTCGTCTCAGCCCTGGATTTATCAGCAGCCTTTTTTCATAAGGAGAGAGAGCAGAAGAAGCAGTACAGCGAGAAGGGGGAACTTCCCCCACCGAGGCAGGGAGGGCCCCTTAATGACTAACTTCTTTTTTCTTTCAACTAATGTACTGTGACCAAACGCAATGCAAACAGGACACTGTTAGTCCAGATAGGCAGCCCCTAAACAAACACACTTGGCATGAGTGTCAGAGCTGTGCATTTTGTTTATCTGACATAGTGAACAATCAAGAGAGAACACAACAATAACAGCAAAAAATAAAAAAATAAAACCCATTACTACAGTACAACTACTACACTTTAAATACTGTACTAATAGAAAAAAGGTACTATAAAGTATGATAAAATTTTACCTCAAGAGAAGCTCAAGAAGAGACTACCTCAAAAGGGACATGATTAAAAAGTATGAGATAAACACAAAAGTTTTTTTTTTTTTTTTTTTTTTTTTTTTTTTTTTAAAGGGGAGGTACAAAGAAAAAGAGAAAGGAGAGTGAAAATTTTCAGAGGATAAATCTCACAAAGATGAGAAATTATCACTAAGTAAAAACTTAAACCCAGCATGAGCAAAGATCATCACTTCTGTAACAAACAAGAGGCAAACCAGATCTAAGGTAGCTCTCTACTTGCAGGGAGTGCTGGTAAGGGAAGAAGCCTTAATTCGGGATCCAAAGTCTGAGAGGGGCCAAAGTGGAATCAAAGAATGATCCGATAAGCCAGCCATTGAGGAAAGAATGGAACAGACATCATCAAATCTGGGGTTATCTTCAAGGAGTCAACCCCCTTGTCACTGACCAGACTGATTACACACACAAGAAGGCTTGCTACTCCAAGACACTGAAAGCAGAGGTGGCAACTGTCAGAAAGAGCGTTTTTTTAACAGTCTTTAATATCATCAAACCCAAATTATAAATGGGCAAGCCTGTCGATACTGAGTGAATGGACATAGAAACCCTAACAGGTCCCTCAGACTTGAGGGTCACTTGCTCTATAGCAGCATAGTTTGTTCCCTTCTGATTCAGACAGGATGACTGTTAACTTGGAGAAAAGCTAAGCCTCCATAGCTTTATCTGTTATGCAAGAGCCATTCTCCTGGGTATCTATACAAACTTCCCTTCACAACCCCCCTCCAAAAATGGATGCAAATTCCATTCCTTCATACTTACCTAGTTAAAAAAAAACCTTCATGCTTGTTTCTGCTCCTGCCTACTCTGGTTTATAGAAACTCTGCAGCAGAATATGTGGTAACCAGGCAAATGGCATCATCATTGTCAGTACTGTCCATGGCTCTTCCACTTTGCATCTTACCCCAATTAAAGATAAAGACAGACCCTTTCTCTAGAAAGGTGATCTAGATCAGACATGGAGGATGTGAACGTGGCCTACTCAGACGATATCCAACCTCCTTTAGTTTGTAACACTGGTACAGTTTCTTCAGCATACTTTCCAAATGATATTGCCCTCTGAGAACACCATGCGCATCATGATAATTTTAAATGGGGGTAGGGTATAAATAAAGTACACTTGTGTACACTTACCATAAAAGTAGATGTTCAAGTGTCTTCACTGTTGCAGCCATCACATTTGGGTTATCCCTGCTGGGGGAGCCCTCGGCCGGCCGGAATACCAGAGACTTTGCATTTCTGTGTCGGATGCTAAAGACTGACGTCAGGTCGTCAGTGGTATAAAGGAAGGCAGCCGACGCCATTACATCAGGTTTTTTTTGCCCTAACCAGTCAGGAGCCCCCCAAAGTAGGAGGCCAGGATCTGGTGGCAGGACCCCACCAGTGGAAAAAAAATACCAATCTGTCCTTTGTAAAGAAAGTACAGTTGTGTACACTTACCATAAATGTAACTATTCGAGTGTATTCATTGTTGCAGTCATCACATTTGGGTTATCTGCTTGCAGTAACCCTCAGTCGGTCTGATTAACCAAGTCTTGGGTCCAGCGTTGGTTGCCGTCCCTTCTTCCATGATGTCAGGTCGTCAGGGGTATAAAACATGCAGCCGACGCCATTACATCAGTTTTTCTTGCCCCAGATGTCAGGTGCCCCCCCCTAATGGGAAGCAATTAAATCTATAAATATACAAGGTTATACCTCCAACAAAAAAGCAAATACACGAAAAAGCTTTTAAGCATAGTAAAGGAGGGTAGAGGTATAGCCAAAAGAAGTAAGGGGGCTGGAGGGAGGGTAACCAGGACTGCAACAGTGAATACACTCGAACATCTGCATTTATGGTAAGTGCACATAACTGTACTATGTTCTTCGTGTTTCACTGTTGCAGTCATCATATTTGGGTAGATTCCCAAAGCTAAGGATGGGAACAGGAATTTAGAAAGCATCAGGACCAGCTATAAGGCCCTGCAAGACTGTAGTGGCAAAGCCAGCTCTGGATTTAGAGAAAATTGGCAGATGGTAATGCTTGGTGAAAGTATGTACAGAACTCCAGGAAGCAGCTTCTAGGATGTCCCTGGTAGGAATGCCTCTGAGAAAGGCTGTAGAGGTAGATGCAGCCCTGGTTGAGTGGGGTCTGATCCCCTGTGGGATAGGTTTTCCATGGTGCTTGTAGCAAAAATGAATGCAATGGCCTATCTATTTGGAAATAGTTTGCTTTGAAATAGCCTTCCCCTCTGCCCCTGCAGCAAATGCCACCAGCAGTTGTTCAGATTTCCTTTGAGGTTTAGTCCTGTCCAAGTAGAATCTAAGTTGTCTGTGCACATCTAAGGAGTGCAGTATCCGTTCCCCTTTATTATGTGGATTAGGAAAGAAGGTTGACAAATGAATGGACTGATTAAGGGCCACACTGGATACCACCTTGGGCATGAAGGAGGGATTGGTCCTAAGGGACATCCTGTCTGCATGAAAGATGATGAAAGGCTCCACTGCCATAAGGGCCTGTAAAATTCAAATACCCTTCTTGTTGAAGTGATTGCTAAAAGGAAAGCTGTTTTCCAAGAAAGGAATTTTAAGTCTGCATTAGCAGCTGGCTTGAAAGGAGGAAGAGTGAGTTTTTCCAATACAAAGTTAAGATCCCAGGCTGGAGTTGGAGCTCTCCTGGGTGGTCGTAAATTTTTGGCCCCTCTGAGGAACTGCTTGAGCAGTGGATGAGAGAAGAGGGGAGGTTCTGTGTTATAATGAGCTGAAATGGCTGAGGCGTGAATTTTGATGGAGTAGAAAGACAAGCCCTTGTGAAGCATCTCAGTTAAGTATTGTAAATTTTGAGGTAAATTGGGCAATGCTGTGCTCATCCCTTGAGAGTGGTTCCAGGCACAGAATCTTTTCCATTTTTCAGCATAAGATTTTCTAGTACTAGGCCTCCTTGCCTCTAAAATTATATCAATCACTGGTTTACTGAGGGATGGGAAAGGAGAGATTAGGAAATTAGCCAGGCTGCTAGGTTCAGTGTTTGAGGCTGGGGGTGCAAAATCTGTTTCTCCTGCTGAGACAATAGGGTAGGAGTCTGAGGCAGGTGCCATGGGGCCAACAGTGACACAATGTGCAAGAGGGGGTACCAATGTTGGTGTGGCCAGTCTGGTGCAATCAAAATCGTCCTTGGTTTGTCTTGTTTGATCTTCAGTAGTAATTTGGAGAGCAGAGGCAGAGGAGGAAAGGCATAAACTGATAGGTTTTTCCAGCTGAAGGACAGGGCATCCACTTTCCAAGCTTGTTTGTGGCAAGTCCTTCTGCAACATTTGAACAATTGGTAGTTCTGGGTGGAGGCAAACAGTTCTATATCTGGGCTCCCCAATCTGCTTGTCAACAAGTTGAAAATCCTTGGTTCCAGTTTCCACTCGTGAGGGAACATGAGGTTTCTGCTTAGTTCGTCTGCCAGTGTATTTAGTTTTCCTGGCAGGAACTGAGCTTGTAGATGCACTTGGTAGCTCAGAGCTGTGTTCCACAATGCCATGGCTAGCCTGTAGAGGGGGTAAGAATGTGTACCCCCCCCCACTTGTTTATGTACCACATTACAGTGGTGTTGTCCGTCTTTACCATTAATTGTCCTGGAAGAATGTGGTCCTTGAAGGCTGTCAGAGCATTCTGTACAGCTAACATTTCTTTTTGATTGATATGCAGGTGCATTTGACGTGGGTTCCATTTGCCCTGAATGCACTTCCCTGCCAGGTGAGCTCCGCATGCACAGTCTGATGTGTCTGTTGTTAGGGTTTGGGCGGCAGGGGGTAGTGTGAATGATAGTCCCTTGCTCTGGTGGCAGGCCTCTGCCCACCAAAGGAACTCTAGGCGTATGGAAGGTATGACAGGAATCATTGCTTCTAGATCCTGAGAACGTTGACACCATAAGCTTTTTAGATACCATTGTAGTTTCCTCATATGCAGTCAGACGGCAGGAGGCCATGAACCCTAAGGTTTGTAGTATTTGCCTTGCAAATAGCAGGGTTTTTGTGGCCACTTGTTTGAAGTAGGTTGTCAAATGAATTTGTTTCTCTGGCGTGAGGAAAGCCTTCTGGGAAGTTGTATTCAAGCTTGCTCCCAGGAATATAATTTGTTGACATGGTACCAGGTGTGATTTCTTTTTGTTTATGGTGTACCCCAGGCAAGTTCGCACCTTTTGACAAAGTCCAGATGTTTCAAAAGTATGTCCTGGATTTCTGCCTGAATTAGACAATCATCCAGGTATGGGTATATTTGAATATTTCTTTGCCTGCAAAATGCAATGACTGGAGCTAGGCACTTTGTGAATAACCTGGGTGCAGTAGATAAGCAAAGGGGAGTGCAGAGAACTGATGTGCGTGGAGCCTGCCTTTGAAGCGTAGGTATCTTCTGCAAGATTCCCTGATTGGGATGTGCAGGTATGCCTCCTTTAAATCTAGTGTTGCCAATCTGGCGTCTTTGCCTAGCAAAAGGAGCAACTGGTGAAGAGTCAGCATCTTGAATTTTGGAATCACCAAAAAGGTGTTTAGAGTAGACAAGCCCAGGATAGGATGCCATGAATTGTCTTTTCTGGGTATCAGGAAAATTCTTGAGTAAAAACCTTGTCCCTTTTCCTCTTCTGGTACCAACTGAATAGCTCCCATGCTTAAAAGTGAAAGTACTTGCTTTTGGCGCCTCTGCCCACTGATTTGGGGGTAGATCTGGCCACCCACTTGGTGTTGGTAACGTGTGTAAGTGAAATCTGTATCCCTGGGACACTATATTTAAAACCCATTTGCCCTGGGTAATGAGTTCCCAGTTCTGTGCATGAAGAGCAACCTTTCCCCCCAAAGGGGCAGTCAGTTGAGAAGTGCTTGGAAGATTTAAAAAGAAGTCATTGAGACAGTTTACCATGGGGGGGGGGGGTTATTACTCCCACATTTGGAAGTGGATACCCCCCCCCCCCACTGCTTAGTCCTGTGCGTACCTTGGGACTGAAGCCTGGGAACTCTGCTGGATCTGGGTTTGGACTGAGAAGGGCTGGAAGAGGCAGGAAAAGACCAGTTTTTGGAAGGTCAATGCCTACTAAACCTTGGAGGTTGTACTTGTAAAAAATCATTAACGGTTTGCATAGATTTAGCTTTTTCCTCCATCTTTTTAAAAACTTCTTCTGCCTTGTTGCCAAACAGGCGGTTCTGGTTTAAGGGAGCATCCAGTAATTTCGCTTTAACATGATCTGGCAAGGATTGCTCCTTAAGCCAAGCATGCCTTCTAAGTACAGACCCAGTTACAGCACCCCTGCAAGATGCCTCTAGTGAATCAAAACCACATTGCAAAGTATGTTTTCCAACTTGTTCAGCTGAATGCAGTAAATTCTGTAAATCCTTATTTTCAGCACAATCAGGAATCAACATAATTTTCTGTTTAAGCACTCCAATAATATGCTGCTGTAACTTTAACATATGAAACTGGCAGTTTAAGGCCCTAAGGGCCAAAGTTGCAGAAGTGTATACCTTCTTACCCCATCTATCCAGCGCCCTGGAGTCTCTATCAGAGGGGGTAGGATTTTTGGCAGTAGTAGCTTTAATGCCCTTGGGTCCCTGTGAAATGGTCTCAGAATCCGCAGTAGGATTTTTAAAAAGGAACTTGTGAGAGTCAGGGACCATGTAATATCTATCAGGTTTTCTGGGAGCAGGGGGTAGAGAGTCAGGGGCAAAGCTAGATTCCGAAAAGGCATCATCAACAATGTCTAGTACAGGAGGTATGGCTAAAGGCCTGTGCTGGGGCAGGAGTAAGAAATCCCCAAGCCTCTTTTTAGAATCAGAGAAATCCTTACTTTCCCAACGAAAATGCTCCCTGAGAGTATGCAAGGTTTCACCAAAAGAGAAATCCTCTGGGGGGGGGGAAGCAGAGGGAATACAGTCCTCAGCATCAGAATCCTCATAGGTAGACAAGTGTAAATCCTGGTCATCGGAGGAAACAGAAAATTCAGAATCCTGGTCAGAAGTATCATAAGCAAACTCAGTCCTAGGTGTCTTAGAGGGGGAAGGCTGGCTTCTCCTGATTAAAGTAATAAGGTCTTCAGCCATTCTTATCATTTGTTTTTTAGGCATAGAGGCCTGACCATGCGGTCTGGGCATCAGTTTTCTAGGCATGGTTCGAGTTTTAGGCCTTGAAGAAGAAGATGGCATCAGTTTAATATGCAAGTTAGTAGGCCTGAATACACCCTCAGAAGCCGGTGCCTGCACAGCGGCTCCGGACCCATCCAAGGTAGACACATCCGCAGGCTCCACAGTTGAAGCATCTCACGGCATGCCGGACACTGAATGGGTCTCAGTATAGGCATGCGGATCTGAAGTAACGGGTATCATGGGCTGCGAAAGCACCTCACTGAATACCAGCCAACTGGCAACTTGCTTAGGAGAAGCGTTGGCGGCAGCTTTGGACCTAGGTGACCTGTCTCTGTCTTTATCTTTGCGTTTTTTGGAATGTCGATAGTCGGATGGCTTACCGAAGACATATCAGGATAATTGAACTGGGCACCAAAATATTTAGCAGCGAAAATATACTGACGATGGATAGTTTGTGGTTTAAATAATGCACAAAACAGACAGCGAGGTACGTCGTGGTCAGGGCCTAAGCAAGGAATACAGTACGAATGAAAATCTTTATGAGGTATTTGCTTTCCACAAGTAATGCAATTATTTACTTTTACTGACTGGTTTACAGCAAGAAAACGTTTCCCCAATGGGGTACTTAGCTTTTAGTTTAAGACTTCGGTTCTGAAACTCGAAAACGAAAATTTCAGGAGTCTGCCAACCGGCACTTGCAAACTGCTTCTGCTTCGGGCACTGCACGGCAAGAAAGACTGATGTAATGGCGTCGGCTGCATGTTTTATACCCCTAACGTCACGGAAGAAGGGACAGCAACCAACGCAAGACCCAAGACTTTGTTAATCAGGCCGACTGAGGGCTACTGCAAGCAGATAACCCAAATGTGATGACTGCAACAGTGAAACACTAAGAACATCAACAAGGAAGAAAGGTAACAAAAAGAAAAAGGGGGAAAGGAGGAGGGAAACCAGGAATGCAACAGTGAAGACACGTGAACATCTACATTTAAGGTAGTGTACACAACTGTACTATGTTCTTCGTGTTTTACTGTTGCAGTCATCACATTTGGGTAGATTCCCAAAGCTGAGGAAATGAATGGAGGGAGTCAAGGAAGCTATGGGCTAGCTAGCATGCCCTGCCAGTCTGCAGAGGCAAAACCTGCCCTGGATTTAGAAGACAGAGGTAGGTGGTAATGTTTGGTAAAGGTGTGCATAGATGTCCATGTGGCAGCCTCCAGGATGTCCCTTGTGGGGACTCCTCTGAGGAATGCTGCAGAGGTGGAGGCTGCTCTGTTGGAGCGGGTCCTGACCCCCTTGAGAGGAGGCTCGCCATGCTGTTTGTAGCAGAAATGGATGCAGTGTGCTATCCATTTGGAAATGGTTTGTTTGGAGATGGCTTTGCCCTCTGCCCCTGAAGCAAACCTAACCAGCAGTTGATCAGATTTTCTTAATGGTTTTGTCCTGTCCAGATAATATCTGAGCTGTCTGTGCACATCTAGAGAGTGCAGAGTCCTTTCTCCCTTGTTTTGAGGGTTAGGAAAGAAGGTGGGCAAATGGATGGATTGGTTGAGAGCTACACTGGATACCACCTTGGGCATGAAGGATGGATTAGTTCTGTGGGATACCTTATCTGCATGGAAGATGATGAAGAGTTCCACTGCCATGAGTGCTTGCAGCTCAGAGACTCTTCTTGCTGAAATGATGGCCAGGAGGAAGGCTGTCTTCCAGGATAGAAATTTTAGCTCTGCAGAAGAAGCTGGTTCGAATGGAAGCAGGGTGAGCTTTTCCAAGACAAAGTTAAGGTCCCAAGCCAGTGTTGGTGCTCTTCTAGGGGGCCTCAAGTTGTTAGCTCCTCTGAGGAACTGCTTGATCAGAGGGTGTGAAAAAAATAGGCTGCTCAGTAGGAAAATGAGCAGATATAGCAGAGGCATGAATTTTTATAGAGGCAAAAGAGAGACCACTGTGTAGTAGGTCAGCTAAGTAATCCAGGATGAGAGGGATGGAGGGCTGTGTCGAATTGGCCCCCTTAGCCTGGATCCAAGTGCAGAACCTCTTCCATTTATCTGCATAAGACTTTCTGGTGCTAGGGTGTCTGGCCACTCTGATAACATCCAGTACCTGTTTACTGAGGAGGGCAGATTGGTCAGGGATCAGGTTATAAGCCACGCTGCCAAACTGAGTGTCTGCAATTGGGGGTGCATGAATTCTATGGGGGCAGTGGGGCCAGGCTGTACAGCAAGGGGTACCTGTGCTGTCTGGGCCAGTCTGGAGCTATGAGAATGGTCCTTGGTTTTTCCTCCTTTATTTTAATCAGTACCTTGGGAATGAGAGGTAGGGGAGGAAAGGCATAGACTGAGAGTTTTACCCAGGGGAAGGACAGAGCATCTACTTTCCATGCCATGCAGTGATGCTCCCTGGTGCAGAATTTGCTAAGCTGATGGTTGGTGTGGGAGGCAAAGAGATTGACCTCCAGAGTTCCCCATTTCTGAGTTATTAGCAAGAAGGTGTTTCTGTAGAGATGCCACTCATGGGGGTCCAACTGTTTTCTGCTTAATTGATTTGTCAGGGAGTTGATAGAGCCTGGCAGGTATTGTGCTAACAGGTTTAGATGCATGGAAGAGGCTGTGAACCAAAGGGTCAGGGCCAGCCTTTGATGTACCATATCACTGTGGTGTTGTCTGTTTTGATCAGGAGAACCCCTGGAAAGAGAAAAGGTTTGAAAGCTATCAAGGCCTGCTGTACAACCATCATCTCTTCTAGAATGATGTGCAGGAGAAGTTGCTGGGGGTTCCATTGGCCCTGTATGCACCTGCTGTCCAGGTGTGCACCCCAAGCGTAGTCCGATGCATCTGTGGTGAGGGTCTGGGTGGCAGAATGTGGGGAAAAAGGCAGTCCCTTGCTGTGGGAGCAGGCTGTTGCCCACCAAAGAAATTCCTCCCTCAGGCAAGGAATAATAGGTAAAAGAGTTTCCAGATCTTGACAGTATTGACACCAAAGTCTCTTTAGGAACCACTGAAGTTTCCTCGTATACAGTCTGGCATATGGAATAAGGAATATGCAAGATGCCATGAACCACAGGCCTTGCAAGATTTCCCTTGCAGAAAGCTGGGGCCTTGTGCCAGTTGAGAGAAGTAAGCTGATAGGAAACTTTGTTTCTCTGGTGTTCGGCATGCCATCTGGGATGCTGTGTCCAGACTTGCACCCATGAAGATTATCCTACTGGTGGGTACCTGTCTGGATTTCTTTTTGTTGACTGTGTTAAGGAGGTTAGTAGGTCCTTTACAAAGGCCAGGTCTTTGTGCCTTTTCCTATCTGCCTGAAAAAGGCAGTCATCTAAGTAGGAGTAAATCTGAATTTTTCTTTGTCTGCAAAAAACAATGGCTGAAGCCAGATATTTTGTGAAAACTCTGGGAGCAGTAGATAAGCCAAAGGGAAGTGCAGAGAACTGAAAGTGTTGAGATCCTGCCCTGAAGCGAAGATATTTTCTGCAGGACTCCCTGATGGGAATGTGGCGGTAGGCCTCTTTTAGGTCCAGAGTGACTAGCCAAGCGTCCATGGACAGCATGGGTAGCAACTGCTGGAGGGTGAGGATTTTGAATTTTGGGATCACCAGGAAGGTGTTTAGAATGGATAGATCGAGGATGGGGTGCCAGTTGCCCTCTTTTCTGGGCACCAGAAAAAGTTTGGAGTAGAAGCCGTGGCCTATCTGCTCTGCAGGAACGTGTTCTACTACTCCCAAGGAGAGCAGGGTATGTATTTGCTTTTGAGCCTCTGCCTACTGACTTGGTGGTAGATCTGGGAACCCTTTTGGGGCTGGAAGGGTGTGGAAGGAGAATTTGTACCCCTGTGATCCAATGGTCAGAACCCATTGGTCCTTGGTAATGATGGCCCAGGTGCTTGAGTGAAAGGAGAGTTTTCCTTCTAGGGGTATGTGATGGTGGGCAGAGGCAAGGTAGGGAGGGGGTGAGTCATTGTGAGTTTTTACCATAAGGGGGTGGCTTAGAACTCCATGGTTTTGAAGTGGAGGCAGTCCACTGCGTAGATCTCTGCAACCCATGGGACTGCTGTCTTGGAGGTCTGCTTCCTCTGCTTCCACGGAGCCTACGCTGGCCCTGTTTACTAAGTGCAGTAAAGGACTAGTGCTTGGAAGGAAAATGCCTGCTGAACCTAGGGGGCTGTACCTGTAAGAAATCTGTAACAGTCTGCATAGATTTTGCTTTTTCTTATATCTTTATAACACCTCTTCTGCTTTAGTACCAAATAAGTTACCTTTGTGCAAGGGTGCATCCAACAAATTTTGATTTGATATGGTCTGGCAGGGGTTGTTCCTTAAGCCATGCATATCTTTTAATGACGGATCCAGTGACTGCTGCCCTGCAAGAAGCTTCTAGTGTCAAAACCACAGTGTAAAGTGTGTTTAGTTACTTGACCACCAAAAGTACATTAATTCCTGTAAATCTTTACATTCTGCCCATGCAGGAAAGGTGGAAAGTTTTTGTTTACGGAGTTCCAAGGTATGTTGCTGATATTTAAGCATATGGAACTGACAATTTAGTGCCTTGACAGCAAGAGTAGCTGACGTGTATACTTTTTTACCCCATCTGTCCAGTGCTCTGGAATCCCTGTCTGAGGGAGTGGGATTCTTAGCTTAAGTAGCTTTAACCCCATTTGGGCCTTGAGTAATGACCTTAGGGTCCGCTGCTGGGTTTTTAAAGAGCCATTTGTGAGAGTCAGGGACTCTGTAGTACCTGTCTGGCTTTCTGTGAGCAGGAGGGAGGGCATCTGGAGTCCAGCTGGATTCAAGGAAGACATCATCCACCATATCTAGGACTGGGGGGATGGCTAAGGCCTGTGCTGTGGAAGGTCCAGGAACTTTCTGAGTCTCTTTTTAGATTGTGGACAGTCTTGACACTCCCATTTGAAATGCTCCCTTAAAAGTATGCATGGTTTCCCCAAAGGAAAAATCCTCTGAAGAGAGGCTGAAGGAACAGATTCCTCTGCATCAGAATCCTCATATGTAGGGAGGGGCTGCATGTCTTCAAAGTCAGATGCATCAGATTCATCTGACTCTTGTTCAGACAAAAGTTCTGCAGACAGATCTCTTTTTCTTTTTATGGGAATGGCTTGGCTTCCCCTACTCAACATGAGGTCCTCTGCTATTTTAAGCATTTGTGACTGAGGCAAGGGAGCAGGTACCAAAGAATGGATGGAAGTCAGTTTCTTGGGGGTGCTTCGACCCCTGGGCCTAAGGAACTCGGTTGTTTTAGAAAGAACAGTAGCCGCGAAAGAAGGCGTCGGTTTATGTCTGGATTCGGTGTTACTAAGGATTTCCTCAGAAGCTGGTCCCTGCACAGCGGCTCTGGACCCATCCAAGGTAGAGACAACCTCAGGATCCTTAGACAAAGAAGAATTCTGCAGCATACCGGACTCCGAAAGGGTCTCGGTAGAGGCCTACGAATTAACTGAAGGGGGCATCAGGGGCTGTGAAAGCGCCTCACTAACTTCCGGAGGACTGACAACCAGCTTGGTGATAGCTTCGTCGGAAGGTTTAGTCCGGTGCGGTCTCTGTCTTTACGTTTTTTCAGAAGGTCTGCTGTCGCATGGCTTACGGAAGCCATATCAGAATTCAAGGACTGTAAACGGAAGCATCGATGACGAACAGTTCTGGTGTTAAAGCACAGAACCGATGAGGGAAGTCATGGTCTGGGCCTAGACAAGTGACGTAGTAGGAGTGGAAGTCCCGGTGTGGTATTTGCTTTCCACAGGTGAGACAATTATTAATGTTTTCTGACATCGATTAGTGCAAGAAAAAAGGATCCCCTATGGGGTACTTATCTTTCGAAGACTTCAACTTCAATTCGGAAATGAAACTCCGGTAGCGGCCGACCGGCACTCTTGCGAACTGCATCTGCTTCGGGCTCCACGGCAAGTAAGACTGATGTAATGGTGTCGGTTGCCTTCCTTTATACCACTGGCGAACTGACATCAGTCTTCAAGCGACAGCAACCGACGCAGAAATGCAAAGTCTCTGGTATTCAGGCCGGCCGGGGGCTACCCCAACAGGGATAACCCAAATGGGATGATGGCAACAGTGGAACACGAAGAACAAGAAGTTATGTACTCACCATAACATTCGATGTATGTAGTCCATCTCACCTCCCATTCTTACCCGTGGCTCAGACTCGGCCATACTCTAGCTCGAAGTCTTCAATTGGCTCGTGGCTAAGAGGTATCCCATGCTGCACTGCTCCCTATCCCCAGATCTTATTTGCTGCAAGCTCAGGCAATCACACCCCACACACACAACACATAGAGAGGAAGAATCAGCCCAACAACAAAAGGAGTACTGAAACCAAAACTAACCTCTAGGCCCTCCAGGAGGGGGAAGGCGGGAAGATAAGTAAGAATGTGAAGCGAGATGGACTACATACATCGAACGTTATGGTGAGTACATAACTTCTTGATGTTATGTAGTCCAATCTCGCCTACATTCTTACCCGTAGGACAGCGTCCCCAGCACCTGAACCATGGGCGGCCCAGTGGAAAATACTCCTGAGCACTGTGGAACCAAAGGAAGATCTGCCTCTGGATACCAAATCCAATTTGTAGCGACTGATAAAGGTGTGAGGAGATGCCCATGTAGCCGCAGCACAAATATTATCCATAGACATCCTGGCCTGAAATGCCGTAGAGGTAGACAATGATCGTGTAGAATGAGCCTTCACCTTAAAAGGTAATTCCTTACCGCTTGAGGCATAAATGAAAGAAATACAACTAGAGATCCATCTGGATAAGGTTACATTAGAGACAGGAGACCCAAGTCTATTGTCTGAAAATGAGACAAATAGCTGATCTGATTTCCTAAGATCCTTTGTTCTATGTAAATAGAAACGCAATTGTCTATGAACATCTAGCTGGTGGAATTTGAATTCTCCCTTATTAGAAAATTCTGGGAAAACACAGGCAGCTCAATAGACTGGTTGAGGTTAATAACCGAAGCAACCTTTGGCATAAAGGAAGGATTTGGTCTGAGCAAAACCCTATCCTTGTGAAATACCAAGTAAGGAGGTTTAACTGACAAAGCTTGGAGCTCAGAGGCTCGCCTAGCTGAAGTGATGGCTACCAAAAAGATCGTCTTCCATGACAAATATTTCAAGTCACAAGTAGCTGCAGACTCAAAGGGAGACTAAGTGAGACACAAAATTGAGGTCCCATGGCATTACGGAATCAAAGATTGGGGGCCGAAGCATCACAGTACCCTTTAAAAATGCCTTACAAAGTCTATGCGCCATTAGACTGGGTTCATTAGAGACATGAAATTGTGGAGATAGCCGCTAACTGAACTTTAATGGTTGCGGCAGCTGACCCCTGACTGAAAAGCATGGAGAGAAATTCCAGCACTGATGAAATTGGTGCAGTGTAAGGGTCAATCTGTCTTTCATGAGCCCAGATGGAGAATCTTTTCCATTTACTGGAATAAATCTTCCTAGTCGAAGGCTTATGGGAAGAAAACAGGATATGAACTACTTCCGGAGAAAAGTGATGAAGTCTGACTAGTGATGGAACTGGAGTAGCCAAGCTGTCAACCGGAGGGTCTGAAAAGAGGGATGCAACTGACCTGACATATAAGTCAATAGGTCTAGCTGTGGGTCCAGAATCCAGGGATCATCCATGAGATAGGAATGGAGAAAGGGGAACCAAATTTGACGAGGCCAGTGTGGAGCAATCAGAATCATTCTGCTTCCCAAGAATTGTGCTTTTTGAATAACCTTGGCTATCAGAGGAACAGGAGGGAAGGCATAAAGTAGACCGGAGGGCCAATCATGAACTAGAGCATCCCTGGGTGTCTCCCCCTGAGGGGGGATGAGGGTGAAGTAGCTGCTGCACTTGGTATTGAGGGGACTGGCAAATAAATCGCAGAAAGGCTGACCCCATCTGCGGGAAATCTGCTCCGCAACCTGCTAGTTCAGGGACCACTCGTAAGGCATCAGAATAGCTCTGCTCAACCTGTCAGCAATCACGCTGGACTTCCCCGGAATGTGCGTTGCCACAAGAAAGCGTTGGGAAGACACTGCCCACTGCCACACTCGAACAGCCTCTCTGCAAAGGGGATACGACTTGGTTCCCCCCTGTTTGTTCAGATACCATACAACCGACATGTTGTCTGAGTGGATTGCAATTGTCCCGAGAGGAAGAAAGCTCTAGAGTGCTTGCAACGCGAATGGCACTGCTCTCACCTCCAAGACATGATATGCAAATGTATCTTGTGCTCTTGCCACGTGCCTTGGACTGTCCTGCCGAGATTATGCCCCCCCACCCAATCTGGGAGGCATCCGTGGTCACCGTGGCAACTGCAGGAGGTGGAACAAAGGACTTTCCCACATTGAGATTGCTGGTCTGAAGCCACCAGCATAGATCCTGCTTGCACTTGTCTGTAATCATAATAAAATGGGAAAGTGGAAGGTGTTGTAGGGACCACTGAGCAGCCACTGAAGGAACCTCATGTGTAGTCTTGCAAGAGGGACTAGCATAATTGTGGCAGCCATTGTCCCCAACAGTTTGAGAACCATTTTTGCCTTTACCTTTTTCAGTGGAAGCAATGCGTAGACCTGTTGTTGCAAAACCTGAATTCTTTCTTGTGGTAAGAAAACCCTCAGGAGCATGGTATCTAACTCGGCGCCTATAAAGGTGACACGCTGCGAGGGCAACAAGGCAGACTTTTCCCAGTTTAGTGTGATACCCAGTTGTTGACACAGCGCAATGGTGGCGTCCCTGGTCTGTAGTAGTAGATGCCTGGTGGTGGCAGACAGAAGCAAGTCATCCAGGTACGGAAACACTTGGAATCCCTGACGTCTCAAGTGAGCCGTCACCACTGTCATACATTTGGTGAACACCCTGGGAGCTGTGGTGAGACCAAAGGGCAGGGCTCGAAACTGAAAATGACTGGTTCCCAGCCGGAAGCGTAAATGACTTCTGGATGCCCTGTCCATCTTTATATGGTAGTAAGCATCCTTGAGGTCGATGGAGCACATCCATACTTCTTTCCCCAACAATGGGAGACTAGACTGTAAAGTGACCATTCGGAACTTGGACTTTTTTACATGGAGGTTCAAGCGGCTGAGATCCAAGATGGGTCTCAGGTCCCCTGTTCTTTTCGGCACCAAAAAGAATCTTGAGTAAGTCCCTAATCCGAGCCTGTCTGAGGGGACATGCTGGATGGCTCCTTTTGCTAGTAGCTTTTGAACTTCTGAAAGCTGCGGAATCCCTTTGACTGGGTGGAGCATCGGGGATTCTCTTGGTTGGCGGGGGATGAGAAGAGAAGGGAATATGATATCCTCAGGAAATTATCTTTAATACCCTCTCGCCCTGGGTGATGTCTTGCCAGGCTTCTGGGTATAGTGAAATGCGACCCCCACTGGCTCTGGAGAAGCGCAGTCCGGCCTCCCATCAGGAGCACTGGTAGGAGGAACCGGGAAAGGAATCATGGTCCCCCTTCTTACGCGGGCCTCCTCTGCCTCTAGGGCGGTGTCTACCTGAGTTACCACCCCCGCCCCTGCCTCTGGAGAGGGAATCACTTTGTGCATCCTGAAAAAAACCTCTGCGGCTTTCTGAACCACATTTTCCCACCCTTCTGGCTCTTGGGATAAGGTGTAGAAGGCATGGAAAAATGGACTCCCATGGCAGACAGGGTTTTTCCTTCCTGATCGCACCTAGTAAGAGTATCCCTCACCTTGGTTCCAAACAACGATGAACCGTCAAATGGGGCGTTGGTGAACGTAGACTTGAAGGTCTCCGCGAAATTACACAGGCGCATCCAGGAGTGCCTCCTAAGAGAGACTCCTGAACTCGCTGCCCTACTCGCTCTGTCGGCTGCATGCGAGATCAGCCTCAAGGAGGAGTTGGTAATGGAATTTAGGGTAGACATCTGGGCAATGACCTTCTGAGCCATTGCGTCAGAAACGTTACCCTGCAAAGACTCTCCAAGCTCTTTTAGGAGATCTCTCTGGAGCCATGTGAAATGTGACAAATAGTTCAGCGACCGCAGAGTAAAGGCTGCTGAAGAAAACATACGTTTCCCATACCGGTCCATGGTCCTTCACTCCTTGTTAGGGGAATGGTCGGTAGATGAAGTCTCAGCTAGTTCCTTCTTGATGGCCGCTGCCACCATCATGGCATTTACTGGAAAGCCCTTTGTGAGAAATTCCTTGTCAGCGGGGTCAGACAGAAACGCGTTGGGTCTCCTGGGGACTGGTTCCACAGTGTCAGGGGTTTCCCACACCCTTCGACAAACAACATCCAGGAGTTCATCAAACAGAGGAGAAACCCAAGAGGCGGAGGGTTGAGACCCAAAGGCCATCTGGAACACCGACTCCTCTTCAGAGGGAGATTTGGAGGGCCAGTCGCCTCTCTGCTTCAAGATCTCCAGGATATCTGAGAAAGAGATATCTTCAGAGAATGACTTGGGGGACCTCCCTGACTCCTCGAGGTCGGTGTCTGAAATGATAGACTCATCCTGGGAGTCTATGTGCTTCCTCTTGCACACTTTTTCTGGGGGGCTCCTCAGGCAAACACTCTGGGGAGACCTCAGAAAGTTGTGGACTACTCATGGAGGTATCCTGAGGCCTTGGGTCTCCACTGTCCAAGGACAGAGGGTGATAAGAAACTGATACCGGTGCTGGAGGGGGTAGAGGGTCAGTGCCATCAGACGCAGCTGAGGACCTGGCCAGCACGCTCCGCATGACCTCGAAAGCTGATTCCCCCCGGCTCCGAAGAACGACCAACTGTGGAACCCCTCGGAGCCGAAGGGATAAGGTCCGATGCAAAGGCAGGGCCCAAGCTCACCTGTGCCGAAGCACCGAGCGGGAGGCTCAGAGCCGAAGATCGACCCGAGAACTCTGCCTCGGGTCCAACCGAGAAACTATGAGCCCTGGACCCCGCGGACAGAGTCGACGGGGTCGGAGCGGAGATCAGAACAGAGATGCAAGGATGGGCTACTGGAGCCGACGCCAAGGCATCAGATGGAGCTGACAACTCTTGCTCCGAAGGCCGGGAAAAGTTCGGAGGAGGAACATAACGAGGATGGATGGGTGACGGGCTCCAGGGCCGATTGGGCTGGAGCCGAAAACAATTTGGCCAACACCGGTGATTGGCATAGACTCTGCACCACTCTATCCACATCATCGTCCGAGAGAGTCCTAGAGGACCTAGAGGATAAGGTTGGAGATCTGGACCCCCCTATAGAAGGAGACTTGTGAGAAGGAGAAACTGGTCTAGAAACTGGAGACCGGCTCTGAACAGGTATCTCAGTCACCGGCTCCGAGAGACTGGGAGCCGATGATGATTTGGTCAATTCACCCACTTCCTTCAGCCCCGAAGCCAAGGAAGCTGAAGTAGACTTGGCAACTTTCTCTGGCGGCTCTGATAAAACTGACGCAGCCTGAGAGCGTTTTTTTTTTTATTTAAAGGTCTTATAGGCTTTAGAGGGAGAGGACTTAGAACTGCAAGCCCTCTCCAATTCTTCTTCGAAGGAGGGTTTCAGTAATCCCTTCAGAATCAGTTTGTTCTTCCTCTCATGAAGAGTGGGGCTAAAGGCGTGACAGAACACACAGGATACTTGGAGGTGGATAGCCCCCAAGCAATATACACACACAGAGTGCCCATCAGTAACAGACATTTTATATCCACACATCACATTTTTTGAAGCCCGAAGGCTTGTGTTCTTTTATAACCTTAGACATATTGGTATGATGCACTGCACACAATATCAGCAGACAAACCAGACACCAACAACAGAAAAACGTGGGAACTATGTCTCTAAATTAACGGTCATAGAACAATAAACACCACAGGGAAGAAAGGACCTCTAACTTAAACGGCCCTGACTAACAAAACAAGGGAGGACTAGGTCCTCTAATTTAAAAGGCCCTAGCCCAAAGGGACAGGGCAACACCGGAACAAGCACGCACAGGGAAACTTGAACACACACAATTAGAAGGGAGGACTAGATCCTCTAACTGAAATAGGCCTAGCCCGTAAAAAGGGAGAAACGCAAACGGGACACCAAGACAAAAAGCCCAACAGGCTACACAAACATTTTTTTATATCACAAAACAGAGACTAGCTATGGAAATAGCTTTTGGAGCAACAAACTATTAAAAAGTAGGAAAAGTTATACTTAGCCACAGCTAAGAGCGAGACCACGTCTGAGCTGTACGAGCGGCAAACGAGATCTGGGGATAGGGAGCAGTGCAGCATGGGATACCTCTTAGCCACGAGCCAATTGAAGACTTCGTGCTAGCATATTGCTGAGTCGGAGTTGAGATTCAGCTCCGAACCCATGGGTAAGAATGTAAGTGAGATTGGACTACATATCATCTGTTTACTCAAAAATGATACTCAGAGCTCCTAGGGGGTGAAAAAACATTAACATTCCGCTGTAGCCCTGGTGGTACAAGCATCAGATGATGTCTTTAATAACAGCAACCTGAATGCAAGACCCTCAAGCCCTCAGTCCCTTGTTACTGAAATACCAGGAGTGCTTTTGTTTTGCCTAGCAGAAAAACAAATGTTTCTACAAAAATCCAGCAGCATAACTTTTACAGATATCCTTAGATGAAGCAAAGACCTAATGCTTCCCCTAACAACGTAAAGTAACGCTCTGGACAGGTATATCAAGAATGTGGTGTACACATCTGCAATTTCAGGGATCAAGGCAATCAGCTGCCAGACTCAAAAGCCCTGCACTTAACTCAACAGATTGAAATGCAGTCTCACCCAAGCAGGGGCCAAGGACCCAAAAATCAAAGGCAGCCAAAGCAAGTTAACCCCCCCCCCCCACAGTAAACATTCATCAGAGTGACGTGACAGGCTGTGTGAAAGGCACAGACCACCAATCCAGGTCCCTGATACATGAAAATGACATCAACAGATGGTTCAAGACAAGCACTAGACTCTGTAATCCACAACACCAGTTGCCCTCAAGCAAGTCACAGAAATGCTCCTGTCCAGTGGATGCAATGCACTGAGATCTGAAATTGGGCCCTGAACAAAGTCTATGCCCAGGCTATTACAAAACAACAAAGAACCTTCCTTGACCACCTTAAACAGCAGGAATAACCAGAATGGTAAGTGCACATATGTGCATCTTAAAATACAACAAACTGACGAATAGCTAAGGAGGAAATGTGGCAAATCCATGATCCTTCATCTGCCAGAATTTTAGGCAGGAATAAAAAAAGTTGAACGCTTACAAAGGTCACGCATGGTACTGCTCCCACCGGTCTTAAGCCGCATAGTCCAATGCTAGTAAGGCTCTGGATTCTGAGGAAACCTCAAAGAACAAAGCCTTGTAGGGGGTGACATCCCAACCAAAGCAAACCCAAGAAAAATACTTTGAGAACTAATGATTCTAAGCTACAAAAACATCTCATTGACTAACCACTATCTAGGACTCCTGCAAGAATAGGAAGGTATGGAATTTCAAGGGTGCATTCAGGATGAGAGAGATGTTAGCTGCAACAAGTGGACTAAAACACCTGTCCTATTCTGACAAGAGGAGCAGAGGAGAGAGAAAGGGAGAGAAAACAGGGTAGTCTGTACTGTCTTTACAGCCTTAAAGTTTGAATCTATCCCAAGAGTCCTGACACAGCAAAACCAACTGGGGATGCAAGAGGAAGGGGACCGTAAGACACAAAGTGACCATATAGGAGAGCCCTAACTCCAGTGACAAAGAAAGATGTTTCTTCCAGGAGGCAACATGACACAACTAACCCTCCCAGGCAGGTCCAGGCTACAGGAAGGAATCCAGCAGAGACAACCTTTGGATGGGTCACAACCAGACAATGCTCTTCTTCTTCTACGAACAACAAAGGAGCAAAAAGTGTGGGGAGCACCTTCACTTAAAAAAGGGTTTGAGCTCTATTAAGAATGCCATTAATCACAGCCTGAAGGGCCTGACCAAACAGCATACACATCCTTACTGGAAATTACACAGTACATCAGGTGAAGCAGTCCTCAAAGAAAACATCCTAAGCAACACTATTTTGCACAGGTAAAAGGCCTGAGTTTACAGTCCTAAACACAGCATCTGAATAATTAAAATAAAGTGCCACTAGGAGCCCGGCAGAGCAGCATAAGACAGAATCTGAAAGACACACTCCAGAAGACCAGAATCTGGGAGGAACACAAGTTTTTGCAGTGCTGATTCCACAAATTAGCCTTGAATTTGTACATACAAGATGTACACGCCTCAACATGGCACTGGAGTACAGGCAGTCAAGGAGAAACAGACTCCTTTGCTTATCACCACTGAAACCATGGAAAGTCACACAATTCAGACTTTGTATGCCAAGTCATTAAAGCACGCCAGTCCTCAGAGACCAAAAGCAGGCAGTGGCCTTCTTTGGGACTGCAGGACCAGAGTGAAGGTACCCTACACTAGCTCCAAAAAAATATTTTTAAAGTCTGCATCCAGGAGAGGGGAAATGTTCAGGGACTTCAACTGCTTCCTACCATGACAGGTACCCAAGGAAACGAAGGGGAAATAGTGATCAAAAAATGCTAGACCTCATGAACTGTAAGAAAATCCCCAAACAAGAGACCATCTGAGTGGGGGCAATGGAGGATTCAATTAAAAAGGCTGTGAGCTGAATGTCCTGGTTCAAGACAACTACTGGCATGGAGAAGGACTTGGCTCTAACAACCACCCTGTCTTTGAGGAAGACCAGGCAAGATTTTCTACACATTAAGGCCTGCAAATCTGAAATCCTCCAGACTAAGTAATATTCAAGAAAACAGTCTTTTAAGACAGGAATTCCACTAGAACAGAGTTTACTGATCTGAAATGAGACAGAATCAATTTTGCTATGACAAAGTTCAGATGACAAGAAGGAGAGAATGATATCTCTGAAAGTATCAGATAACACATATTTATAAACTGTCAGTCAAATGGGGTTCTAAGGGCAGAAAAACACAGTTAATTGAAAAGAGCATCTTTGCCTAAGGTACAGGAAAGGGCCTTGTCAAAAAGGTTTGAGAGATAAAGTAGGGTTCATTAGACTGATGAACAGCATTAGGCCACGTCACGCTCTAGGCACCAAAAAGAAAATCTGGTCTACTTCAGAGGTACATTTTTTAGTGTCTAGTTTCTAGGCTTCTACAATAACATGCAAAACGTCTGGAGGATGGAATCCCTATATTGTATCAAGGGCTAACATTTCCAGGTGCTATGTTGAAGTGCTTCAGTTTGGGTACAATGAGGTTTCTACCTCTTGGGAAAAGAGTTTGAGGTACAAGAAGTGAAAGGGACTTCTCCGTCCAACTCCTCTAGCAATGGGAAAGCACAATTAAACAAGAGATTACTACAACAGCATGCATTTGAGAAGATCATTGTTGAACAAGATCGTATTACAGGGACTTATGCCAGAGAAGGTCATATCTCCAGAGCTCAGCACCTTTATCAAGCCACTCAAGTGAGGCAGATGTCCATCCTTTAAGTATGTCAGCATGCTCTGTGTATAAAACTGACATTTGTCTGCCTCATTTAAGAACATTCTTAATCAGAAAGCTAACAAGGCACTATGGTTTCTAGCTAACAATAACATGCGGTAAACACTCTGAGGAAGAACCTAAGAAAAAGGGTCCCTCAAGTCCATGCAAACTTGAAACCCTCATACGCGAGAAGAGGGAATTGGCAACTGTATAGTGACAGAGTACTCCATCCAAGCTGCAGGATGCCCAGGGAAGGTTAGTGAGGAGGGTGAGAGGTACCAAGTACTGCAACAGTGATTTACTGAAACATCCACTGTTATGGTAAATTTTTAAACAACTGTACCACTGCCTTCATATACATAACTGACCTGATGTTCTTGGTTTCAGCTAGATGATATCTCAGCTGTCTGTGTACAACTAAAGAGTGAAGGACAGCCCACTCCTTGTTTTGGGGGTTAGGAAAGAAAACAGGCAACTGAATTGTTTTGCAAAGGGAGAATACCAGGCACTACTTTTGGCACAATGGTGGGGCTGGTTCTATGAAATGCACTGTTCTTAAGGAAAATCTAGAAATGGCTCTCTGGATACAACATTTTCTGAAATCCTTCTACAGCTGATGTGATAGCAAGCAAAAAAATGCATTTTTCCAGGTTAAATATTTGGGGGTAGGGTGTGGGCTGAGGCAACAGGGTCAAAACGCAGCTGTGTCAGTTTTTTCCAGGATGTAACTCAAATTCCATAGAGGAGCAATACACATTCTGGACATGTCTCAAACATTTCCTAAAGGGAATCTTCCATTTACTATGGCTACAGGATGCAAACGTACCTTTTCAGAAACATATGCCAAGCCTGAACTGAATGTCTCACGTAAGCACTGCAGAACTGAACATCTCACTTAAGCATTGCAGAACTAACTGATGCCATGGATGCCATAAGAGATGATATGAATTTTTTTCTGTAACCACACAGAGAATACATCTTCTACTTGGCTAAACATGACTTCTCTGGGGTGAACTTCCTAGCGTTCTAAATGACAGCATATCCCCAGTGAACTGGTGCCTAAAGGGCAAGACAGAGTTAACCTCATCCAAGACAGTGAGCTGCAGTATCTTTTAGTAGGAGTGCATTAAGGTTCCTTTGTCCTTAGTGAGGAAGTCCATTTCCAAATAAAGCATGTAAGTTTTCACACTGGCTATCTGAACGAGGAAAGCAAAAAAAGAGTTATGTACTTACTATAACTTGGAATCTGTGCTATACAGTGTCACTATTCATCACGGATGGGTCTTGGATCTGGCCTCAGATCCGAGCTGAAAACTGATGGACAGATCCAGAGCTCAAGCTCCTCCCATTCCCATAATTTTCCCACAATCCCCTGCTGACCTGTAACCTACAAATTGAGTTTGCTGAATAAAGAAAAGGCAACACCGCCTGCCCAGGAGACTAAACTATCACCAACAAAAAACATCAATCCAGCTCTACCAGATCCCCAGAAGGAAGGGAAGGAGGGCGGGAATGTGATGAATAATGACACTGGAGAGCACAGATTCCAAGCTATGGAAAGTACATAACTCTATCTGATGCTGTGTCAATATTCATCATGGATGGGTCAGTGTCCCCAGTTACTATGAACCCTGGGTTGCCTCAGGAAAGGATATGCCTGAGCACAGAGGAACCAAAGGAAGCCCTGCTCCTAGACACCACGTCCAACTTATACTGCAAAACAAAAGTGTGGGGATTAGACCAAGAAGCAGCAGCACAAATTTCATCCAAAGAAAACTTAGTGAAGAAGGCCAAAGATGTAGCCACAGACATAGTAGAGTGGTCTTTAACTGGTCTGGGATAGCTCCATATGCCTGCTATCATAAATGTAGGAAATAAAGCTAGCAATCCGTCTGGAAATAGTTACCTTAGAAACCGTCAGACCTTTTCTGTTCTGAGAAAAGGCCACAAAAACTTTGGTCCGACTTCAGAAATTCTTCAGTCCCCTTAAGATAAAAATGTAGTTGTCTATGGACGTCTAAGCAATGTAAAGTATATTCTCCTTTAGAATAATTAGAGAAGAAAACTAGTAGCTGGATAGATTGGTTGAGGTTAGCTTACAAAGCCACCTTCAAAACTAACGATGGATTTGTCCTGAGGGATACCCTATCCTTGTGGATGGCCAAAAATGGGGTTTTAATGCTAAGAGCCTGCAACTCAGAAACAATTTTGGCAGATGTAATGGCCACTAAGAATGTCGTCTTCCAAGTCAGAAACTGGAAATCACAAGATGCAGGGCTTTTGTGTCAAGGACTACAACACCAGGGTTAAATTCAATGGTGGGGAAGGATCTTTGATAGGCGGTCTAAGAAGAAAGACCAGTTTAGAAGAAAAAGCAGGACCCTCATTTAAATGGAAGCTAGAAATGGCCGTCAACTGGAGCTTAATTGTGGAGAAAGTAGTGCCTTCCTGAAAGAGAGAAGCCAAGAACAGAAAAACATCAGTAATCTGGCCAAAAAGGATTCAAATTACGTTTGGCCCAAATAGAAGATCTTTTCTATTTACTGGAATACACCTTCTTAATAGATGGCTTCTGAGATGGCAAGATAATGCTTCTCACCGGACAGGGAAGTCTGGACTGTGAAAAAATCACTGGAAATGGGGGAATCAAGTGGTTAGATGAGTCTGGAGGTTGGAAAGAGAAAGCCCCCCCCCCCCCCCCAGGAAGGGGAATAGAATCCAGAATGGAATCCAATATCCAGAGGAGATAGTTCAGAAAAAGCCAAAAGGGACAACGAGGTTGAGAGGGGTCTTCAGGTGGCAACCGTAAGCATAGAGGGGTCCTGATGGCCAATCGTGAACCAGAGTGACTCCCCCATCGGGGGGATCAGGGCAAAATAGTTGCTGTATTTGTGGTTGACTTTGGAGGCAGAGAGATCGCAGCATGGTTGAGGTTGACCCCAATGGTCGCATATCTGACGTGCCACTAATGGATTCAGGGACCACTCGTGAGAACTCGAAACAAACCTGCTGAGTTTGTTGGCCAGCAGTTGGAACTGCTAGGAATGTGAGTTGCAAGAAGAAAGCGCCTGAAAAACATTGCCCATTCCCACATTCTCATGGCCTCTCTGCAGAGTAGATAAGACAGTGTTCCCCTTTTGTTTGCTGATGTACCAGACCACCATCATGCTAACCATTTGAACTGCTATGGTCCCCGGAGGGAGGCGTTCCTGAAAGGCTTGCAACTTTAGGAGGACTGCCCTCATCTCCAGGACGTTTATGTGCAATTTGGTCTTTGTGGGGGACCACATGCCTTGAACTGTCCTGCCCTGAAAATGCTCCACCCCCACCTCGAAAGGGAGGCATCCATGATCACTGTGGCCTTGGGAGGGGGAAGACAAAACGGCCTGCCTAGAACTAGATCCTGTGACCGAGCCACCAAGTGAGATGATTTCTGCACACCTGAGTAATCCTGACAGTCATGGATATGGGATGAACCTGAGGAGACCACTGGACTGCTAGGGTCCACTGAAGCACCCTGATACCTTGATATGATAGCACGTATCCCTGAGATCCACTGAGTACATCCAATCGTCCTATCGCAACAGAGGCAGAATGGACTGGACAGTGACCATCCGGAACTTGGACTTCTTGACTGACAGGTTCAGTTCTCTGAGATCCAAAAACAGGCGCAAGTCCCCTGTCTTTTCGCCAACACAAAGAAGTGAGAGTAAGTTCCGGACCCTCGTTGTCCTGCTGTGACCTATTGGATAGATTTTTTTTGAAGGTCTTGGACCTCAAGATAGGCCAGCTCCCTTTTGTGGGGGTGGAACTTCCAGGAGAGATTTTAGTACCGGATGGGGCTGAGAAAAGGGAATGAAGTAAACCCTGGAAATAAATTTTAATACCCACTGATCAGAGGTGAGACTTGTCCAGGCTAGTGGGTGAAGGGAGAATTGTCCCTCGACTACCTCCAGGGCAGGACAGTCGGGCAGAGCTTCAGGAGCACTGAAAGGGCTTCTCTGAGAAAGGTTCTCAACAGCCCTGATTCTGCAAACCGCCTCTGCTCCTGGGGTGGTGTCTGGCATTGAATCCCCTGCCCCGGCCTGCGGAAGAGGATGCTTGGGGAGCATCCTGGAAGGTAGAGTGAGTCCTGAGGAACCAAAGCTTCTTACTCCCCCTTCTGAAACTTGGAAAAGGAATGTTGGGGAGTACAAAACTTGATTCCTACCGCAGACAGAGTCTTACCCTTCTGCTCACTGCGAGTCAAAGTTTCCTTGATAGATGGACCAAATAAGGTGGAACAATCGAGAGAGGCCTTAGTAAAAGACTTCTTAAAGGGTTCCACAAACCCGCAAATGTGAAGCCAAGCATACCATCGAATGGCAATGCCGGTGCCCGCTGCTCATGAGGTGGCCTCTACTGTACTAGAGATCAGCCTCATCAAAGCACAAGATAAGGAAGTCAAAATAGCCAGCTTAGGAGATACAAGTTTAATACTTTCCAGGAACAACAACTCTGAAAGGGAAGTGGTGAGTTCTGATACCAAATCCTTCTGAATCCTTCTGAAGCCGGGTAAAGTATGCCTTATAGTTGGTTGCTCTCAGTCCAAACACAGCTGAGGCAAACATGCACTTTCTAAAGCAGTCTATCACCCAAGGCTCCCTGTTCAGGGAATGTATCGAGGAGCTCTGTTCTGCCTGCTCCTTCTTAGTTGCAGTGGCCACCACAATGGCATCAATGGGGATGCCCTTACTCCGGAAGGCCTTATCCTTGGGAGGACTGAGGAACTTGTTGGCTTTCTTGGGCAACAGTTCTACTGTGTTTGGCTCCTTCCAAGCCCTGATGTCGATAAGTTCTACAAACTTGTTGGCAGGGAGGGGGATACCCAGGTAGAGGAGGAGCCCATATGAATGCCTTCAAGAACACGGATTCCTCCGTAGACGAGGTTTGGGAAGACCAACTACCTCTTTCCTTAGGAATTTCGAGGATGTCCCCAAAGGGCATCTCCTCCTCCTCGAAATCAGTCTCTTCCATGAGGGACTCTCTTGGGGAGTCCAAGTGTCACCTCTTACATGTTCTCTTCTGAGGGTTTCCTCCATGGTTGGCTTGGGGAGGATTCGGAAGAGATAGGGACCCAAGTGGGGTAAGTGCCCATCTGAAGGCACTCACAGGAGTGTTAACCCTGAAAAAATGATAAGGCCTATGCACCCAAATCGAAGTGAGGTTGGGGAGGAACCAGAGGAGGACAGGTAACTGCCAGGCTGGAGAAGGTCCTTTCTAGCGCCCGGAAGGTTGATTGACTGGATAAGGCTCCCCTCTTCTCCCCAGCAGTCGCAGACACCCTGGGAGAGGAGAAGGGACCGTGACACAGCACTGAAGCCCCCAAAGGAAGGGAATGGTCCCGAAAATTCCAGGCCTGACCCTACCTCCAGGGAGCTAGGACCGACCTCACAGGGCCAACGCATACCATGTTCCGAGGGCAGTGGAACGCAGCCCACCAGGGACCCTGATGGTGTAGAGAAGGGTGGGTTACCAGACACCGTCGACCTCTCACAAGAAATACTCTGATCCTGATGTTCTAAACCCAGGTGGGTCGAAAGAGAAGACTGAAGTCTTGTGGATGGAGAAGGTCCCCGAGGCATCTAAGCTGGGGATGACAAGCCCAACTTGATTTGGGTCATGAGGAAATTTCTCATCATCCTATCCATATCAGTGGGTAACATACTTCTGGAGGACCTGGAAGGCATTGAAGAATGACCCGGACCTTGCCGGTGATCCTGACGGTGCTCAACAATCCCAGGAGGGGAACTGTCAATGACCATTAGATCCAACAGAACAATCTTATCAGACTCTTCAGCCGGCAAACCAAATGGATCTGACAAATGGGTCAAATCCAGTGAAGCCTTGCGCTGAGCTAGATCTGAAGGTTTCAGAGGTGCCGAGACCTCAGATCTGAGAGACTGATCAGAGCCTCTGGGAGAGGAAGAGCCCGGATCTGAAGCCGTAGAGGCTGGGCTTGGATCCGGGCATCTGCTATCAGAGAGCCCAGGCTTTTTAGAAACAGGAGGAGACCCCTTGGAGGGAGGGGGAGGTCTCCTCTGTAGGGTCCCAAGCAGCTTTAGAGGGAGAGTCCGAAGCCAGTGGACCACCCTGAGCTAAAGCGTTTTAACAGCAACTTATTTTTACACTCCATAAGAGCCCTGGGGTTGAATGCGGCACAAATGTTGCACTCCCCGTGCAAGTCAGAATGAGGCATTTTCTGACTGCATAAGGAGTACCTTTTAAAACCCAAAGGTTCATCAGCCATCGTTCACCAAACGTACACTAGAGAAAGAAATTAAGAAGAGCGACATCCCACCCCCCATGGAAGGTAAAATATCACTTTCACTCACTCAAAATAGAAAATGGGAGAGGAAAAGGAGTTGCTTATCTCTAACATGAGGAAGCACTGGCCTGGATCACGTCCTATGCATTCAGCGGCAAATTATATCTGAGCCTACAGGTCAGCAGAGGAGGAGCTTGACCTCTGGATCTGTCCAACAGTTGCCGGCTCAGATCAGAGGTCAGATCCAGGACCCATCCGTGACTAGAAGCATCCTTGTCCCCTTCTCCTCTCCCTTTCATCTCCTCTTCAGAGTTAACCAGCAAGTATCAGAAAAATGCACTCAGACCTGTCGATCTGAAACAGAAGGCATCTTCTTGCCCATGTTGTTTCTTTGTGTGATTCTCTAGAGCTCAGCTGCTTTTAAAAGGTTTGATTATCTGAATCAAAGCCATCAATGCCTTTACATTTACAGGACTCTCTTCTTTCAGATGTGTTCCAAATGCCTAATACCTTCAAGGCCTCCTGACTATACTGCCAAGCTATGCCTGACGTATCTGTGGCTAGGATCTAATTGGGGAGTTCTTGTATGAAAAGCAACACTTGGTTCTGTCTGACTTGGCTGGACACCCATTCTAGCTCTTCTTTAACACACAGCAGCATAAGGATCATCACTTCCATTGACAGTAAATGTTGACTTCAGGTAGTTCTTAGACACGTCATGAGATTTCTTGTGAACACTCTTGCTACAAAGTCCATTACAACTGTGTAAGCCATGAATCCCACTGTCCTTAGGTTATCCCTTACAGTCACCATGGTTTCTTGCTTCTTGGTTTATGTCATAAGACAAGCAGGACAACCAGATGCTAGACCGAAGGAACACCACTCTTTTTGAAGGTGTAAGACTTGACTAGGGAACACTGAAGGAAAAGCCTCAGTTTTGAAAAGATCCTGTGCTAAATCTAGAACCCTTTCTGCCATTTCCTGGGAAAGTGCTTAGAGAAGACTGTCATCAAGGAAGGAAAAATCTGAACGCCCCTAATTCTGCAATAAATAATATTTGAAAGCCAGATATTTTTTGTAAATACCCTGGATGGAGTAGTCAAATTCAGTGGGTAAGGAGGTAAACTGGTAACAGTCAGCCTCCTGTCTCTAGCCTGAGAAATTACCTGTGCTCCCTGTGAACAAACATATGAAAAAAAGCAACTTAGACATCTAGGGTAACCAACAGGGTTTATGGGAATAGGACTAGTAAGAAGGCTTGCAATATCACCATTCTGAATTTTAGAACCTTGAGGTAATGTTAATTGTGGAGGACCACATGAAATTGCCCTCATGACATGGGGGAAGGGGAATACCTGACTCTGCCAACCCCCCCCCCCCACAAGTACTGACAACTGTAACCTTAAATAGATGATGTTTGTTTGTGTCTTTCGGCTTTTCCCAGTTAGGGGTCGCCACAGTGGAACTCCGGTCCGCTAATGTTTGGTAGTGGATTTTTACGTACCGGGTTACCAGCCCTGATGCACAACCTTCAACGAAGGCACGCCCCATTCTCGTATGCCTCCACACAGAAGATGCTCTAGCTGAGAATCGAACGGGACAACATCTTACTGTGAGACGACAACGCTACCGCAGCACCACCACCGCAGTCTATCTTAAATAGATGATGTGGTGTACCCATTTAACTTTGTATACACTGGGCAATCATTCCTGCTACCTTTGGGGTGGATACGATGGGTTGTGGACAGGGCTTTGGTGAGGATGTGGTGAAGGTGGGAGGGAGAAGTCCCATGTAGTCACAGTTGCTTCCTACAGGTTATGTCTGTATCTCATCTCCCCTGAAATTTCTTTTTGTACTCCTTTTTACCTTTTGCTCGTTTACCTTTTCCTTGCCAGAGACAGTACGTCCCGGATTTTGATAGGTAGTGGCCTGTCACAGCAAGGTATGTGGAAGTGAAAAGCTGTTTCACTGAATGTATAGTCTTCTCCCTTTCATTTTCTAAACACTTTGCTGGTAGGATTCCCAAAGTAAATATCTTTTTTTTAATAAGCTAGTACGCCCACTGAACATAAGTATCCCTTTTTCAGGGGTGACCCAGGAGCATGGTCTGATCAAGTGACTTCCACAGAGTTCCAAAGTAGGCAAACAGAGGTGGTCAAAACTTCTGCCTCTGAATACAGGAAGTATCTCATTAACACTTCGCAGCCTTATTCCTCTGCACCGATTGTCAGAGTCTATATCAAGGAGAGCATTAAACAGATACACTTTTTAAAATCCTTTGGCAGGGGTTATCATCTCTGTCAAGCAAGTCTTCTAATCATGGACTCTATAGCTGTTGCCCCATAGATACTACATTCATAGCATCATAGCCACAATGGATGGAGTGTTTAATATCCTGACTGACCGCACAGGTGAAGCCCAAGAAAGTTTCACAGAGATCCACATTAGACACCTCACCAATTTCCTCCTTCCGCTGATCAAGAATAGCAATCTGAAACTTGGGTCTCCGAAGGTTAGAGTTTCAGTTATACACACGCATTCTCAAACTGCTCCAACACTCCACTTTCCCTAAAACTGGGATGAGTACTAGGATTAGGAACCAATTTTGACTCATCTTTCCCCACAAACACAACTGCTGCATCCATCAAAGAGTATTTATAACTGAAATTATTTGACTCTTGTACTCTCTGAAATCAATCAGGCTTTTCAGGGGCTAGAGGTTGGGTATTCAGTTCCTTACAAGCAGTCAAGGATGCATTTTCTAGAACTTCCAAGACTGAAGGAACTTGCCACTGATAGGAGTATCCAGAACCAGCAAATCAAAATGCATTTTTCAGGTGTCTGATATCGCTCTGTCCTCCCATCTGAAGTGATCTTTCATTTTGTAGAGAATGTATCAGAATGAGAATAACTCTGTGGGTGAAGCAGAGGACATCTGTTACCAGTATCCATGTCATACCCTAGTGGGAAGAACATCATGGAAGAGTATTCCAATTCTTCTCTTTCACTCAACGAGGGGTCATTATCCCTCTCCAGGGAGGGCTCCATCTTTTTCTTAGCGAAAAGGACTCCATACACTGAAGGTTTATCTACACTTGGCTGCAGGCCAGGAAGAAAACCTTCAGAGAAGGTGATCCATTCCTGGGGAACAGCCTTGGGAAGGAGATGACTTGAGGGCTCACTAATTAACTGATGTTCTGGCAGCTGCAGGAAACTAGCATGGGCCTGTGTGTCCTATTGGCTGTGGTGGATGGCCTGGAGACCTGTGCCTGGGGAAGAGACTTTTGGACGTCGACGACTTGAACCAGGATGCCACCCCCCAAACTAACAGTGGATTTAGCATTCTTTTTTTCTGAAACTATGAAATCTGCTTTGGATTCAGGCACTCTAGGCATGGTGTCCAGCCCAAACTCCATATAGCGGCCTACGACTCAGCGGAATGTGTCATGACTATACAGGCATACAAGCCTCCAGTGGACCTTTGCCAAATATTTTTAAGGCTAAAGATATATGACCTGTGGGTTGTGAAAGCACCTTTCTGGGAACAGTCTACTTAAGATGAACAATGTTGTTGGCTGCCTCAGTCACATCTCACTAGTTCCTGACCTTGTCCTCCTCAAGTCAATTTTCCAAACATTTATTAAAGAAAAAATGCTGGAAAATACCATTTTCAGTACAAATCAAGCCCATAGTCATCTTTCTGCCTAAACACCTTGCAAGCAATGCTCCCTTCTTCCGACAGACTTAGGAGTAAAAATTTGGCAAAGCCCACAGCTCTCAATAGCATCTCCTTGTCCTAAGCAAAATATACAAAATCTTTGAATGTCATAGCTAGCTCTGTGGTGCAGAGGAAAAAAGCCCTGAGTGTGACCTCAGGTGAGCTATGTTTGAGTAGTGGCATGGGAACCTGTTGCCAGAGTGGGGAGGAGAAAGAATAATGAGGCACCACCTGCTCACCTTCTGACTGCGACAGAGGGTCTAGGAGTTCTGATAATGAATAGTCCCAAGAATGTTCTGGTAAGGACCAGGGAGGCTTAATTGTAACTGCAGGACTGAGTGAGCAGGTGGGAAATAGGCCTTGGCATTCTTGGTTGGGGAAGGCAGGAATGCTTCCACTGGCCAAGACTCATTGCAACTTCGTTCTAGAAGTAAACATGAGTTAACAGTTGGGGATTACAGACCAAAAAAAACCACCACCAAAGCAAAATCATGCTTGCCTCTGCTAGCAATCGTAGTAGCTCCCAGACTTTTCTGCTGAGCTCTCCCAGATAAGCACCACTGTCGCACTGTTGAGGGGAGTGCTGCTGACCCTGTAAGAGCAGTAAGATACCTGAGTAACTATAAAAAGACCTCACAGACAAACAGATGCTCACACAAACAGATGCTGGGAAAGATCTTTTACAGAAGCCATGTGGCAGTGGAGTAAACTGACATATCTAATCAAAAAGGGGTTAAAGTTTGCCTTAAAAAAACACAAGGTGCTGGGTTTGAGGCTCACAAGGGATAATTATAGGCTAAAAAAGCTCGCAAGGGGCAGTTAGCTTTAGTAAAAAATCTAAAACCTATGAACCTAAAAAGGGAAACCAAATTATAAAAAACAATCAATTAAAGTCCTTGTATGGAATTTTCTTATCATAAGATCACCTGCCTTCTTTCTTAGAAGCATAATCAGTCATC